>NW_020176572.1:562395-809869 GCF_003031525.2 Neophocaena asiaeorientalis asiaeorientalis | reverse complement strand
CTCTCTCTCTCTCTCTCTCTCTCTCTCTCTCTCTCTCTCTCTCACTTTCTCTCATCTTCCTCTTCTTGCTGCCCAGGAACCGCTCCTTCAGGCTTTCTTTCTCTTTTTAATGTATATCTAAATCTGATTAGGATAGTTCTCCCAGCTAAGATCTTCCAATGGTTTCTTACAGCACATGGAATGAAATCCAAACTCTTGCCTTGGATTAGAAACACCTGGATTCTGAAGCGTGGTATTTGGCCACCAATTTGACGTTATCTGGTACTATCCTCCCTTCTCTGTTCACTCTGCTTGACCTCTCCCTGTTTCTTGAACGTGCCAAACTTATTCCTGCTCTATCAGCTCCATACTAGTTTCTTCTGCATGGCTAACTTCATCATGTAGTTCAGATCACAGATTAAATATGATCTCCCCAGAGAGGCCTTTCTTAAAATCCCTATCTAACAGAGCCAACTTTCTATTAAAGCATTCTATTTTAATCGTCTAACTAGAACTTATCACCATCCGATATTGTCTTATTTATTTGTTTATTATCTGTCGTCTGTCCTCTCACTCCTGCCCTGGGACAGGCCATGGGTTCTGCAAGGTCAGGCAGTGTCTCCACTGATATCCAGTCTATCGCCAGTAATTAGAATGTGCCTGACACATAGCAGATGCTTTATAATTACTTGTTACTAAATGAATTCATAAGAGATTAGAATGTATTGGGGGTTATCTGTCAACATTTAACACAGTGCATTCGGGAAATAATTAGAGAAAGTTGAGTCCAGTTGACACTTGGTAAAGAGAAAATAGCACTGGGCTGATCTTTGAGATATGGGGCTTTTAATCTTGTGTCTGCCTCTAACTTGCTGTTTGATCTTGGACAAGGGCAAGGGAGGCCTTTCAGAATTGGAGTAAAAAAGACAAGAATACTTATGGAAATTTCTGTATACCAAATCTGTTATATATTAGGATGAGGAAACTGAGGCTTTGTGAGATGAAATAATCTATGATCAGTATGTGGTAGAGCTAGGATTTGAAATCACCTGTGTTTGGAGTAAGTTCTCTTCCAGCTCTGATGTTCGGGAATCTTGAAACTCCATTCTTTTCTACTTCCTCTATAGGACGACTTCCTCCTAATCAAGCATCTATCATTGCTTTTTTATCCTAAACAGCTTTTCTAATTTGTAGAATGGAGGAAATAAAAATGCACACTGAGTGGAGACTGCATGCAAGGGCTTTGGGGCTGCATGCTCATTTTAACTAGTTTTTGTGTTTTTTTTTTAAGAACTAAAAAAAGAGTAACAGGCAGAGATAATATCTACAGAATTGTCTTTTCCATTATCTCTAAGGATTTATACTCTTAAAAATCACCTAGTTTGTCTTCATCTAAGCATTTTATTTTTTCAATCTCCAACTGTTTTTTGTGATAAATGCTTTCTAAATGATTTGTAAAGTTAATATTTAAACAACTCTTACACTGCCTAATCACATAGTTCAGTCTTCTGAAATGTCACCGTTTTTTCTTCTTCCAATATCTTTATTTAGATGTCAAATTGTGCTAGCATTGCCAATGTTAATTCCGCAGCAAGCAGTGATTATGTCACATATACCTGTTTTATTCTTCTGCAGTCCAATTCAGTTAAAAATTGCTTCTCACTTATTTCACTTGCTTTTTTTTTTCCCTTTCTTTTTGGTTGCTGTTCTTTCAAGTTCAGGCATGAGTTTGATTTGCTTGAAATTTCAAAAAGTAAAGATGTTTCCTAGATATATAAGAGTCACTGTGACATTAACAAACACTGTTTTGGGCTAGGGATGAGTACTTGCTTAGTGATGCCCTGTCTGACTGAGAATTTTGTTCTTTTAAAGGAAGTGGTATTATCTGCGAGACAGATCCTTATCACTTCAAGGAACTTTTGAAGAATGTGTGTACCTTCTCTGATATCTTAATGACTTAATGCCACAAATTACCTGCCTAGTAATGATAGCAGTAACAACACAGTAGCCATAGCTAGTTTTATGAGTACTGTTATTATCTTTAGTTTACGGATGAGGAAATGAAATTCCGAGAGGTACAGGAACCTCAGCTAATGAGTTGACTCAGGGCTCTAGCAACAAAATTTGGGCTTTTTGACTAAAAGAATCTGAATTTTGAACCACTATGTTTTACATACCCAGGACTTAGTTGTACTTTCTTGTCTGGTCCTGGTCTGGTGTGCCCAATATTTTTTTTTTCTTTCATTCAAGAAACATTGACTAGGCATCTAGAACAAAGCAATAGAGTTAGAACAATAAATAAAGCTATCTATTTTTAAGCTGCTCAAAGGTTAGCAGAGACGGTAGTGAAAAACAAACATGTAAACACATGGGTAGACTAGGAAGCTGCAATTACAGTTGGGTGGTTTCAGAGATTATTTCCAGAGTCTGCCCAGGTTTTAGTCCATGAATTGAATTAATATGTGCTGACAAGGGGAAGAAGGAGAACAGTTATTGAGTGCATACTCTGTACTGAGAATTGTGCTAAGAACTTATATTAATTAAGGTAATGCAGGCTTAATAAAAAGGGTGTTCTTAGCTGGGCAGTTCTCCTCCAAGCAGTACCGGGGGACCTAGGCTCCTTGCACCTTGGGTCTCTGTCATCTTCAATTTGTGATTCCCAAGATTTCCCTGGAAGCCTCTGTTTCAGCCAGCAAAAAAATGGGAAAAGAGCAGAAGGATTATATATGAGACACTATTATGGACCAGGCTTGAGAGGAACCTTGCATTTCACTGGCTAGAACTTATTTACATGGAAATACCTAATTGCAAGGGAAGCTGGGAAATGTAGTCCAGCAATGAACCCAGGTTAAGACTATGAACAAACAAACAAACAAATTGGAAGTATGGATGCCATGAAGCTACCTATTTAATGTCAATAAAATTACCCTCTCTAGAAGAAGGTCCAAAACAGTAATACTTGTTACTTGTGTAATAGCCAATCTTCTATTAGGGCTATCTTCACAGAGCATTCAGAGCAAGAAAGGAAAATACCCTTAGAAAATATTTTTAAGATGATAATCAACTTGCCTCCAAAAGCCTTTCAGCTAAAAAACTACGTGTGTGTGTGTGTGTGTGTGTGTGTGTGTGTATGTGTGTGTACGTGTCACAAAGATAGTAATTAATCTGATTGAAATACAGATTATTCTGTGTAAAGTTTATGTCCTTTCTATCATACCAAGCAGATTCTATGAAAAGTCTTAAAGAAAATAAATTAATTTACAGCAGAAACAATATCAGAATGCTTTGGTATCTGGGTATTTAACACCTGTTTGACCGTAACAACTTAAGCAAACTCTTACATCTTGCATTAGACCCTCAAACAACATATATACGAAAACGCCCATTTATTAAAAGTATAATAGCACAAGGACTTATGGTGTAACTGTCCTTAAGGACTCAACTTAGAATGAGAACCTTAAATTTTCTGTAAATAGATTCAAGGAAACTTCAGATCATCATTATCCTCTCCATCTCCCTGTACCTCCATAGTCATGTTTGCTAAGTCTCCTTATTTGAAACATGGAAAAATTAAAGAAAACCTAATTCTATATATTAAAGGAAAGAGAATATAAACTTGAATATTAAGAGGTATCTTGAATCTCCATAAGCTTTTTTATTTAGATATTCAAAGACTTATAGACCACAGAAGGCAGAGTTGGAACTGATAATCGTTACCAATTCTGAATAACATCTTCCAAAATAAAGCATATATGGAATAGAGCATTTATTAGAAATCTGTGATACAGCCACAAAACTCCTAAAGAGTTAATCATGGGCTGTTAATTTTTTTAATTTGATTTGCTATTTGGTAACAGAATATATAGTATAGTATTATATTAGACTCTACCCACTGTACATTTGCCAGTTGAGTAAACACTCCTCGGGGCTGAGAGGTAAATTAATAGGTACAGCTCTCTGTATTTCCTTGGTTGACCAGGTCCTTCTTTGATGCAACCACTGTTCTGAGACAGAATTGTCCCCTACCTTTATTGCTGTTTCCTAAGATCCAGGATAATGAGGGGTTAGTACAGGAATAAATAGCTCCTGTTGCCAGGATATATTTCTACAAACAATAGTCATATTTCCACCCCACCTAGTTCTTATTTGAGGAAATATATATGAGAAATATGCCTGTAATCATCCAATGAAGTACCGTCATTTTCTCCCAAACTCCCTCCCCTTTCTCTTCACATAATTGCCCTCATTTTTTACCTATTTTTCTGAGATGCTCTTGCCAAGTGAATATAGCATTTGTCTTTTGTTTGCTTGCTTGTTTCTTTTAAAGTTGGGCTCATCCTACTTCAGGTATCAAATGAAATAGAAGAGATCAATATCTGCTTACTTTCTGAGGGCAAGTCTTAGTAGGTTACTACTTATATTTCATAATCTAAACCACTCAGCCTGGAAATTAGTGGAAATCTCTCCAGATTTATCTGTTGGTTTTAGTTTTCATATTATTGTAAACTTTTTCTCTGCAAATTCATAAATTAATAGTTTGACGAGACAGGATGTTGCTAGGGGCTGGCTATTTCTTAGGCATTATTTAAAGCTGTATTGTTCACGATTGCTAAATGAGTGAATGAATAAATAAATGGACAAATGAGTAAATAAAGTTAACTAGGGCCACCAAAAAAAAACTAGAGAACCTCACCTCACCTGGTGATGACACAGAGCAGAGGGCCAATTCTGCGTGCAGCCACTGAGAAAAATGCCGCAGTTCTCCAATATAAGCCTTCTCCAGGCTTAGAAAGACAGGCTCATTCCTGAGCAGAATAATAATATAAATGCCACCATCTTCCAGAACAAAAGACACCACTACAGTTTCTATTGTAAACACATTGTTTATCTCAAAATACTCCTGTTGATAGCTTGCCATTGGGAATAATCATTGCATAACAATGCTGTCACACTGCAAGAGAATGAATACAAAAAGTGAATGTTTCACAGATGATAAACATCAATACAGGCAGCACTTAATTTTTTTAATTAAAAAAACCCTTTTCTTTTTTGAATTCAAACCTCTAGAAGATTGCTTAGAGATACTCTCCTCGCTGGAAATGCAAGACCAAAAATTCACCAAGTAGCACTGCCATTTCAGTAAGACTTAAAAAAGGAGCAAATGTAGTGAGAGAATCCAAACTAATAGAAGACAAAGGCAGTTTGAAGCATATAAACGTAGCCTAATGATGGCTTTGATGAGCCTTTGTCTCTCAGCTCTTTGTGCGCAGTAAAATATGAGGAATTAAAAAGAGAGAGAGCAAAATAGTCAAAGACTTATCTGTATGTGTCACTAATGAGTGATGAGAACTGGAAAGACAAAGAATGAATTTCAGCGGTTTTGATGGGCCTTTATCAGATAATGTCTGTGTGAGTTACAAAATATGCAACATGACAAAGAGTAGGAGTGGAGAAAAAGGGAAGAGATAAGTTTAATATGCGAAGAGTAATACATTAAAGTTTTTTGTGAGGGGAATGTGAGTTGGTGGGTGGTTTTCACAAAAAGAATCAGCCAAATGATTATCTGGCATGAATGTCTTGGTGAAATCTGTGCAGTGTTGAACATACGTTAAAGCCAGGCAAAGTCTTCTATAGAGAGGAATCCTGAGTATAGGTCCTCAGGGAAATGATCTAGTAATTTACTCAACAAGAGTAAAGGAAGTGCAGACTGTTTGCACACATGGCCATTTCACTTAGCCTGACTAGATTGAATGGAGCCATAAGTCAAACTGGTCTTCAATTCAGTTAATTTTTCTTTTCAATCTGACCAATTTTTAAACTAAATTGACAATCCTTTCAGTCAAACTACCTGTATGTGTGGACATAGCCACATAAAAGTATATGTTTTGTCTATAAAAACACTAACCTGAGTTGGAACGCTGGCTGTCCCACTTGTTTGCTGTGTTTTTAAGCCACTTCAACATTTGGGGCTCCATAGTCTTTAATTTTCAACTAAATATAATAGTACCTATTGCATAAGAGTTTATAAAAATGGAAAGAAAAATATATGTAAATACAGAACATTATGCTATTACTTGGAGTAGAATTTGGGGGTAGTATTGAATTGCTCTGCATAATAATGGGATAAACATTTGAAATTGTTGCATAGAAGAGGAGGAACTTACTTTTGGGAAGAAATGCAAATGTCTTGTGGTACCAAGAAAGGACTCAATAAATAACACATCTATTAAGGAGATTTAAGGTGTTTGCTTGAGTGAGGGAAGTGATGTGATACACAGTTTTCATGACTCACTCTATTAGTTTGCTAAGGCTGCTGTAACAGGGTGCCACAAACTAGGTGAACAACACAAATTTATTGACTCACAGTTCTGAAGACTAGAAATCCTACATCAAGTTGTCTAGGGACAAACTTTTTCTGAAGGTGCTAGGGAAGAATCTGTTCCAGAACTCTCTCCTAGTTTCTGATGGTTCCTTGGCTTGTGGCAACACAATTCCAATCCTGACGTGGAGCTCTCCGTGTGTGTGTGTGCCTGTGTCCACATTTCCCCTTTGTCTAAGGACACTAGTTATTTCGTCTAGTTAGGGCCCATTCAATTCCATTATGACTTCATCTCAACTAATTGTATCCATAATGACTCTATTTCCAAAGAATAGTATATTCTGACATTAACATATGAATTTTGGTGGACATAATTCAGCTTGTAATACTCACTAGTGGTTTATTGGTGGTAGATTTTTTTTTTTTTTTTCCAGAAAAAATAAAAAGTTCTCTGGTCTCCATGTTGATGGAGAAAAATAGGGACTGCCCTGATGTGGTAAAGAGCCTGGAGGGAGAGCTGACATGTGGGTTATGAGTATGAAAAGGCTTCAGTGAGTTGATTACAGCAGTAAACAAGTCATTGAGAAGCTAATTTATACTAGGCATTGACAACTGCAAGAAGATAGACCTGGCACTTTGAGGATCTCAGGGTGTAGTGATGGAGATTCACCAAGAGATAATGACAATGATAATGACAAGCTACAGGCCAAAATACAGTGATTTCCCAGCAAAGTCATTCACATAGTCATTAGAAATTTATGAAATAATAGTTTATCACCATAGGTATTTCATGTTAAGGATATCTTCCTAAAATTATCTTTCTGTTAAAAATCTATAAAATTGACATAAATGTCTATGCCTGCATGATCACTAGGTGGTGTAACTGGATGTGTTTTTAGGTCTATGTGACTTTCTATTCTATGCCATTGTCAAGGCTCCCACCAGCAAAGAATGTAAACACAAGTTTTTGTAATATGTGAGTGAAATTCAGATCAGTTACACAAGATAACCTTTAATTCTGGTGTTAGAATACTATTTCAATATGATACTTCATGGTGAATATCATAGCTAATGATTTTGATACATTTGTGGAAATAATTCACACATATATTTATGTTTATTTATTTATTTATGTATATATATAGACATATATATTTTTGTATATATTTAGAGTATTTTTGGGTTCACAGCAAAGTTTAGATAAAGGTGCAGCAATTTCCCATATTCGCCTGACTCCTACGCATACATAACCACCATTATCAGTATCCCCCACCAGAATAGTACAGTTTTTACAACTGATGAGCCTACATTGAAACATCATTAATACCCAAAGTCCATTGTTTACATTATAGTTCTCTCGGTGTTGTACATTCTATGGGTTTGGACAAATGTGTAATGATATGTATCCCTCATTATAGTATTATACAGAGTATTTTCACTGTTTTAAAAATCCTCTGTTCTTTGCCTATTCTTTCCTCTTTCTCACCCTATCAACTCCTGGCAACCACTGATCTTTGTACTGTTTCCATAGTTTACCTTTTCCATAATGCCATATGCTTAGAATGATACAGCATGTAGCTTTTTCACGTTAGCTTCACTTACTAATATGAATTTGAAGTTCTTTCATGTCTTTTCATGGCTTGATAGCTCTTTTTTTTTTAAGCACTGAATAATATTCCATTGTCTGAATGCATCACAGTTTATTCATTCATCTACAGGGAGAGATCTTGGTTAATTCCACATTTTAGCAGTTACGAATATAGCTGCTATAAACATTCTGGTGTAGGTTTTTATGTGCACATAAGTTTTCAACTTCCTTGGCTAAGCACAAAGGAGTACGATTCCAGGATCATATGGTAAGACTAAGTTTAGTTTCATAAGAAACCGCCAAACTGTCTTCCAAAGGGGCTATGCAGTTTTGCATCCCCACCAGCAACGAATGAGGTTTCCTCTTGCTCCACATTCTCACCAGTATTTAGTGTTGTTGATGTTTTGGAGTTTGACCATTCCAGTAGTTATGAAGTAGTATCTTGCACAGGCTCCGGACGCACAGGCTCAGCGGCCATGGCTCATGGGCCCAGCCGCGCTGCGGCATGTGGTATCCTCCCGGACCGGGGCACGAACCCGTGTCTCCTGTATCGGCAGGTGGACTCTCAACCACTGCGCCACCAGGGAAGCCCGAAGTGGTATCTTATAGTTGTTTTAATTTGCATTTCCCTGGTGACACATGATGTGGAGTAGCTTTTCATATGCGTATTTGCCATCTTCTTAGGTGAGCTACCTGTTAAAGTCTTTGGACTAATTTTTAAATCAGGTTGTTTTGTTACTGTTGAGTTGTAAGTGTTATTTGGATAATTTGAAAGCAGTCCTTTATCAGATGTGTCTTTTGCAAATATTTTCTCCCTGTCATTGACTTGTCTTTTCATTTCTCTTGGCATTGTCTTTCACAGAGCAGACATTTTTAAAAATTTTAATGAAGTCTAGCTTATTAATTATTTCTTTCATGAACCTTATCTTGGGTGCTGTATCTAAAATGACATCACCATACTCGAGGACATATAGGTTTCCTCCTATATCATCTTCTAAGTGTTTTATAGGTTTGCATTTTACTTTTAAGTCTATGATCCATCTTGAGTTAATTTTTGTGAAGGGTATAAAGTGTGTGTCCAGGTTTATTGTTTTACATGTGGATGTCCAGTTGCTCCAGCACCATTTGTTGGAAAAACTCTTCACTCCATTGTATTGCCATCTCTCCCTTGTCAAATATCAGTTGACCTTATTTATTGGGGGGGGGGCGCTCTCTCTGGACTCTCTATTCTCTTCCTTTAATTTATTTGTGTACTCTTTCTCCAGTATCAAATTTTCTTGATTACTATAGCTTTATAGTAAGTCTTGAAGTTGAGTAGTGTTAGTCCTCCAACTTTATTCTTCTCCTCCAATATTGTATTGCTTTTTCTGGATCTTTTGCCTTTCCATGTAAACTCAGAATCAGTTTGTTGCTATCTACAAAATAACTTGCTGGAATTTTGATTGGGATTACACTGAAAATATAGATCAATTTAGAAAAAACTGACATCTTGACAATTTGAGTCTTTCTGTCCATGGATATGGAATCTCTCCATTTATTTAGTTCTTTATTCATTCATCAAACTTCTGTAGTTTCTTCATACAGATCTTGTACATATTTTGTTAGATTCATACCTATGTATTTTATTTGGGGGAAGCTAATGCAAATGGTATTGTATTTTTAATTTTAAGTTCTCCTTGCTCATTTCTGATATGCATATAAAATGATTGACCTTTGTACTTGAGGTATTTTGCAATCTTTCTGTATTGTTTTTATTATTGTTTTGGTCAATCTGTCAGATTTTTTACATCACAATCATATCATTTATAAGCAAAGACAGTTTTACTCCTTTTTTCCCAAACTGTATACATTTTATTTCCTTTACTTCTCCTATTGCATTAGCTAGTGCTTCCATTACAGTGTTGAAAAGTAGTGGTGAGAGGGGACATCTGTCTTGTTCCTGATCTTAGTGGGAAACTTAGCATCCCACCATTAAGTGTGATGCTAGTTACAGGTTTCTGTAGATATTCTTTATGAAGCTAAAGAAGTTCCCCTCTAGTCCAAGTTTACTGAGAGTTTTTATCATGAATGGGTAATGGATTTTGTTAAATGTTTTTTTGCATCTATTGATATAATCATATGATTTTTCTTTCTTAGCTTGTTGATACGATGAATTACATTAATTAATTTTTGCATATTGGACCTGCCTTGCATACCCAGGATAAATCCTGCAGGGTTGTGGCATATTATTATTTTTATCTATTAATGGATTGGTTTTGCTATAATTTTTGGGGTTTTTTTTTTTTTTTTTTTTTTTTGTTGAGGATTTTTACATCTATATTCATGAAAGATAGAGGCCTGTAGTTCCTGTTCTGGTGATGTTTTTGTCTGGTTTTGGCATTAGGGTAATGCTTGCTTCACAGGATGAGTTAGGAAGTATTCCCTCTGCTTCTGTGCCCTGAAAGAGATTGTCAAGAACTGAAATTTCTTCTATAATATTTGGTAGAATTCACCAATGAACCTACCTAGATCTGGTGCTCTCTGTTTTGGAAATTTATTAATTATTAATTAAATTTCCTATATAATATAGACCTATTCTGGTTGTCTATTCCTTTTTTTTTTTTTTGCGGTATGTGGGCCTCTCACTGTTGTGGCCTCTCCTGTTGCGGAGCACAGGCTCCGGACGCGCAGGCTCAGCGGCCATGGCTCATGGGCCCAGCCGCTCCGCGGCATGTGGGATCTTCCCGGACCGGGGCACGAACCCGTGTCTCCTGCATCGGCAGGCGGACTCTCAATCACTGCGCCACCCGGGAAGCCCCTCTATTCCTTCTTTATAAGATATGGCAAATTGTGTCTTTCAAGAAATAGGTCCATTTAACTTGTCAAGTTTGTGGACATAGAGTTGTTCATAATATTCCTTTATTATCCTTTTAATATAATATTCATTGTACTTATAGTAATGCCCCTTCTTTCATTTCTGATATTAGTAATATGTATCTCCTTTCCCTTTCTCTCTCTCTCTTTAAGTTAACCTGGCATGAGAATAATCAATTTTATTGATTTTTTTTCAAAGAACCAGCCCTTGGATTTGTTGATGTTTCCTATTGACTTCCTGTTTACAATTTCATCAATTTCAGCTCTAATTCTTATATTTCTTTTCTTCTCCATAATTTCAATTTAATTTGCTATTCTTTTTCTAATTTCCTAAGATGGAAACTTATATAATTTATTTTAGATTTTTCCTCTTTTCTAATATATGGATTCAATACTATAAATTTCCCTCCAAGTACTGTGTTTGTTGTATCCCACAAATATTGATAAACTGTGTTTTCTTTTTTATGAAGTTCAAAACATTTTAAAATTTCTCTGGAGATTTCTTCTTTGACTCATGTATTGTTTAAAAGTGTGTTGTTTAACCTATATGCATTTTAGAATTTTCCAGTTCTCTTTATGTTATTGATTTCTAGTTAAATTTTATTGTGGTCTGGCAGGAGACATTGTATGCTTTCTATTCTTTTAAACATGTCAAGATGTGTTTTATGACCCAGAATAAGATATTTCTTGGTGAATGTTCCATATAAACTTGAGGTAAACCATGTATTCTGTTGCAGGATTATGTAGTCTATAGATGTCAGGTACATCCAGTTGATTGATGGTAGTGTTGAGTTGTGCCCTGACAGATTTTTAGCCTTATGGATCTGTCCATTTCTGATTGTAGGGGCATTGAAGTCTCCAAGTATATAGTGGATCCATCTGCTTTTCCTTTCAAATCTATCATTTTTGCTTCATGTAGTTTTATACTCTGTTTTTAGGTGAACACACATTAAAAACTATTTATTCTTGAAGAATTTACCACTTCATTACTATGTTTTAGTGCCTCCTTTATCATGAATAAATTTACATGATTTAAAGTAGGCCCTATCTGAACTCCTGGCTCAGGATCGCTTCCCTCCATCATCACTGAGCTGCCCTGGAGCCCACGGGGATGGTGGCCTCGCTGAGACTGCTGGCGCTGGAGGGGCCCCAATGGCCGAAGCCGTGACAGTCCTTAGGACCATGGGCCAGATGCTTGTCAGTTTCTAATGTTAATAACATTGAATTTGTGGGAGATTAGTTCAAGATGGGGGAGTAGAAGGATGTGCGCTCACTCCTTCTTGCACCGGAATCACAACTAACTGCTGCACAACCATCGACAGGAAGACACTGGAACTCACCAAAAAAGATACCCCACATGCAAAGACAAAGGAGAAGCCACAATGAGACGGTAGGAGGGGCGCAGTCACAGTAAAATCAAATCCCATAACTGCTGAGGGGGGTGACTCACAAACTGGAGAACAATTATGCCACAGAAGTCCACCCACTGGAGTAAAGGTTCTGAGCCACACAGCAGGCTTCCCAGCCTGGGGGTTCAGTAATGGGAGGAGGAATTCCCAGAGAATCAGACTCTGAAGACTAGTGGGATTTGATTTCAGGACTTCAACAGGACTGGGGGAAACAGAGACTCCACTCTTACAGGGCATACACAAAGTAGTGTACATATCAGGACCCAGGGGAAGGAGCAGTGACCCCATAGGAGACTGAACCAGACTTACCTGCTAGTGTTGGAGGGTCTCCTGAAGAGGCAGGGGGCAGCTGTGGCTCACCACGGGGACAAAGACACTGTCAGCAGAAGCTCTGGGAAGTACTCCTTGGCGTGAGCCCTCCTGGAGTCCACCATTAGCCCAGCCAAAGAGCCTGTAGCCTCCAGTGCTGGGTCTCCTCAGGCCAAAAAACTAACAGGGAGGGAACTCAACTCAGCCAATCAGCAGGCAAGTGGATTAAAGTTTTACTGAGCTCTGCCCACCAGAGCAACACCCAGCTCTACCCACCACTAGTGCCTCACATCAGGAGCTTGCACAAGCCCTTAGATCACCTGATCTACCAGAGGGCAGACAGCACAAGCAAGAAGAACTACAATCCTGCAGCCTGTGGAAGGAAAACCACATTCACAGAAAGATAGACAAAATGAAAAGGCAGAGGACTATGTACCAGATGAAGGAACAAGATAAACCCCCAGAAACACAACTAAACGAAGTGGAGATAGGCACCCTTCTGAAAAGAATTCAGAATAATGATAGTGAAGGTGATCCAGGACTTCAGAAAAATAATGGAGGCAAAGATCGAGAAGATACAATAACTGTTTAACAAAAACCTAGAAAAATTAAAGAACAAACACCTAAAAGAATTAAAGAATAAACAGAGATGAACAATACAATAACTGAAATGAAAAATACACTAGAAGGAATCAATAGCAGAATAACTGAGGCAGAAGAACGGATAAGTGACCTGGAAGACAGAAAGGGGGAATTCAGTACCACAGAACAGAATAAAGAAAAAAGAATGAAAATAAATGAAGACAGCCTAAGAGACCTCTGGGACAACATTATACAGGTCCCAGAAGGAAACGAGAAAGAGAAAGTCTCTGAGAAAATATTTGAAGTGATTATAGTCGAAAATTTCCCTAACATGGGAAAACAAATAACCACCCAAGTCCAGGAAGCACAGAGAGTACCAGGCAGGATAAACCCAAGGAGAAACAAACCGACACACATAGTAACTTATAGTCGAAAATTTCCCTAACATGGGAAAACAAATAACCACCCAAGTCCAGGAAGCACAGAGAGTACCAGGCAGGATAAAACCAAGGAGAAACAAACCGACACACGTAGTAATCAAACTGACAAAAATTAAACACAAAGAAAAACTATTAAAAGCAGCAAGGGAAATGTGGCAAATAACGTACAAGGGACCTCCCATAAGGTTAACAGCTGATTTCTCAGGAGAAACTCAACAAATCAGAAAGGATTGGTACAATATATTTAAAGTGATGAAGGGAAGAAACTGAAACCAAGATTACTCTATCTGGCAAGGATCTCCTTTGGATTAAACAGAGAAATCAAAAGCTTAACAGACAAACAAAAGCTAAGAGAATTCAGCACCACCAAAACAGGTCTACAACAAATGCTAAAGGAATTTCTCTAAGTGGGAAACACAAGAGAAGAAAAGGACCTACAAAAAGAAACCCAAAACAATTAAGAAAATGGAAATAGGGACATACATATCGATAATTACCTTAAATGTGAATGGATTAAATGCTCCAACCAAAAGACACAGGCTTGCTGAATGGATACAAAAACACGACCCATATATGTGCTGTCTACAAGAGACCCACTTCAGACCTAGGGACACATACAGACTGAAAGTGAGGGGGATGGAAAAAGATATCCCATGCAAATGGAAATCAAAAGGAAGCTGGAGTAGAAATACTCATATCAGATAAAATAGACTTTAAAATAAAGAATGTTGCAAGAGACAAGGAAGGACACTACATAATGATCAAGGGATCAACCCAAGAAGATGATATAATAATTCTAAATATATATGCGCCCAAGATAGGAGAACCTTAATACATAAGGCAAATGCTAACAGCTATAAAAGAGAAAGTCGACAGTAACACAATAATAGTGGGAGACTTTAACACCTCACTTACACCAATGGGCAGATCATACAGACAGAAAATTAGTAAGGAAACACAAGCTTTAATTGACACAGTAGACCAGATATATTTAATTCATATTTATAGGACATTCCATACAAAAACAGCAGAATACACTTTCTTTTCAAGTGCATGTGGAACGTTCTCCAGGAGAGATTACATCTAGGGTCACAAATCAAACCTCAGTAAATTTAACAAACCTGAAATCATTTCAAGCATCTTTTCTGACTACAACACTATGAGATTAGAAATCAAATACAGGGAAAAAAACAGAAAAAACACAAACACATGGAGGCTAAACAATACATTACTAAATAACCAAGAGATCACTGAAGAAATCAAAGAAGAAATCAGAAAATACCTAGAGACAAATGACGATGAAAACAGGATGATCCAAAACCTATGGGATGCAGCAAAAGCAGTTCTAAGAGGGAAGTTTATAGCTATATAAGCCTACCTCAAGAAACAAGAAAAATGTCAAATAAACAATCTAACCTTACACCTAAAGGAACTAGAGAAAGAAGAACAAACAAAACCCAAAGTTAGTAGAAGGAAAGAAATCATAAAAATCAGAGCAGAAATAAATGAAATAGAAATAAAGAAAACAATAGCAAATATCAATGAAACTAAAAGCTGGCTCTTTGAGGAGATAAACAAAATTGATAAACCTTTAGCCAGACTCATTAAGAGAAAGGGAGAGGACACAAATCAATACAATTAGGAATGAAAAAGGAGACATTACAAGGGACACCACAGAAATACAAGGCAACATAAGAGATACTATAAGCAGCTTTATGTCAATGAAATGGACAACATGGAAGAAATGGACAAATTCTTATAAAGGTATCACCTTCCAAGACTGAACCAGGAGTAAATAGGAAACATGAACAGACCAATCACACGTAATGAAATTGAAACTGGGACTAAAACTCTTCCAACAAACAAAAGCCCAGGACCAGATGGTTTCACAGGAGAATTCTATCAAACATTTAGAGAAGAGCTAACACAGGTCCCTCTCAAACTCTTCCAAAATATAGCAGAGGGAGGAACGCTCCCAAGCTCATTCTACGAGGCCACCATCACTCTGATACCAAAACCAGACAAAGATGTCACAAAGAAAGAAAACTACAGGCCAATATCACTGATGAACATAGATGCAAAAATCCTCAACAAAATACTAGCAAACAGAATTCAACAGCACATTAAAAGGATCATACACCATGATCAAGTGGGGTTTATTCCAGGAATGCAAGGATTCTTCAATATACGCAAACCAGTCAACGTGATACACCACATTAACAAATTGAAGGAGAAAAACCATATGGTCATCTCAGTAGATGCAGAGAAAGCTTTTGACAAAATTCAACACCCATTTATGATAAAAACCCTGCAGAAAGTAGGCATAGAGGGAACTTTCCTCAACATAATAAAGGCCATATATGACAAACCCACAGCCAACATTGTCTTCACTGGTGAAAAATTGAAACCATTTCAACTAAGATCAGGAACAAGACAAGGTTGCCCACTCTCACCACTCATATTCAACATAGTTTTGGAAGTTTTAGCCACAGCAATCAGAGAAGAAAAGGAAATAAAAGGAATCCAAATCGGAAAAGAAGAAGTAAAGCTGTCACTGTTTGCAGATGACATGATACTATACATAGAGAATCCTAAAGATGCTACCAGAAAACTACTAGAGCTAATCAATGAATTTGGTAAAGTAGCAGGATACAAAATTAATGCACAGAAATCTCTGGCATTCCTATATACTAATGATGAAAAATCTGAAAGTGAAATTAAGAAAACACTCCCATTTACCATTGCGACAAAAGGAATAAAATATCTAGGAATAAACATACCTACAAAGAACTGTATGCAGAAAATTATAAGACACTGATGAAAGAAATTAAAGATGATACAAATAGAGAGATATACCATGTCTTGGATTGGAAGAATCAACATTGTGAAAATGACTCTACTACCCAAAGCAATCTACAGATTCAATGCAATCCCTATCAAATTACCACTGGCATTTTTCACAGCAATAGAACAAAAAATTTCACAATTTGTATGGAAACACTAAAGACCCTGAATAGCGAAAGCAGTCTTGAGAATGAAAACGGAGCTGGAGGAATCAGGCTCCATGAGTTCAGAGTATACTACAAAGCTACAGTAATCAAGACAGTATGGTACTGGCAGAAAAACAGATCCCTGAGAAAACCATAATTCAAAAAGAGTCATGTATCACAATGTTCATTGCAGCTCTGTTTACATTAGCCAGGAGATTGAAGCAACCTAAGTGTCCATCATTGGATGAATGGATAAAGAAGATGTGGCACATATATACAATGGAATATTGCTCAGCCATAAAAAGAAATGAAATTGAGTTATTTGTAATGAGGTGGATGGACCTAGAGTCTGTCATACAGAGTGAAGTAAGTTGTAAGGGAAAGACAAATACAGTATGCTAACACATATATATGGAATCTAAGAAAAAAAAATGTCATTAAGAACCTAGGGGTAAGATGGGAATAAAGACACCAACCTACTAGAGAATGGCCTTGAGGATATGGGGAGGGGGAAGGGTAAGCTGTGACAAAGTGAGAGAGTGGCATCGACATATATACACTTCCAAACGTAAAATAGATAGCTAGTGTGAAGCAGCCGCATAGAACATGGAGATCAGCTTGGTCTTTTTTGACCACCAGAGGGGTTGGATAGGGAGGGTGGGAGGGAGGAAGACACACAAGGGAAGCGATATGGGAACATATGTGTATGTATAACTGATTCACTTTGTTATAAAGCAGAAACTAACACACCATTGTAAAGCAATTATACGCCAATAAAGATGTTAAAAAAAACAAGAATACAAATTAGAAAGAAGAAATAACACTCTCACTGTTTGCAGATGATATGATACTATACATAGATTATTGGAAAGATGCCACCAGAAAACTATAGGTAATCAATAAATTTGGTAATGTTGCAGGATACAAAATTAATGCACAGAAATATCTTCCATTCCTGTACACTAACAACAAAAGATCAGAAAGAGAAATTAAGGAAACAATTCCATTCACTATTGCAACAAAAAGAACAGAATACATAGGAATAGATCTACCTAAGGAGGCAAAAGTCCTGTTCTCAGAAAACTATAAGACACTGATGAAAGAAATCAGAGATGACACAAACAGATGGAGAGGTGTACCATGTTCTTGGACTGGAAAAATCAATATTGTGACGGTTATTATACTACCCAACACAATCTACAGATATAATGCAAGCACTGTCAATATACCAATGGCATTTTTTACAGAACTAGAACAAAAAATCTGAAAATTTGTATGGAGACACAAAAGACCCCAAATATAGAAAGCAATCAAGAGGGAAAGAAATGGAGCTGGTGGAATCAGACTCCCTGATTTCAGACCATACTACAAATCTACAATAATCAAGACAGTATGGTACTGGCACAAAAACTGAAATATAGATTAATGGAACAGGATGGAATGCCCAGAGATAAACCCACACACCTATGGTCAACTAATCTATAAGCAAGGAGGCAAGGATATACAATGGAGAAAAGATAGTCTCTTTAGTAAGTGGTGCTGGGAAAACTGGACAGCTACAGGTAAAATAATGAAATTAGAACACTCCCTAACAGCATACAAAAAAATAAATTCAAAATGGATTAAAGACCTAAATATAAGACTGAACACTATAAATCTCTTAGTGGAAAGCACAGGAAGAGCACTCTTTTTCATAAGGCACAGCAAGATCTTTTTTGACCCATCTCCTAGAGTAATGGAAATAAAAACAAAAATAAACAAAGGAGACATAATGAAACGTAAAAGCTTTTGCACAGCAAAGGAAACCGTAAACAAGATGGAAAGATAACCCTCAGGATGGGAGAAAATATTTGGAAACAAATAAATGGACAAGGGATTAACTCCAAACTATATAAACAGCTCACGCAGCTCAATATTAAAAAAAAACAACCCAATCCAAAAATGGGCAGAAGACCTAAATAGACATTTCTCCAAAGAAGACATAAAGATGGCCAAGAGGCACATGAAAAGCTGTTCAACATCACTAATTATTAGAGAAACGCAAATCAAAACTACAATGAGGTATCACTTCACGCCAGTCAGAATGGGCATCATCAGAAAACCTACAAACAACAAATGCTGGAGAGGGTGTGGAGAAAAGGGAACCCTCTTGCACCATTGGTGAGACTGTAAACTGATACAGCCACTGTGGATAACAGTATGGAGGTTCCTTAAAAAACTGAAAGTAGAATTACCATATGACTCAGCAATCCCACTACTGGGCATATACCCAGAGAAAACCAGAATTCAAAAAAACACATGCACCCCAAAATGTTCATTGCAGCACTATTTACAATAGCCAGGTCATGGAAGCAACCTCAATGCCCATCGACAGACAAATGGATAAAGGCGATGTGGTACATATATACAATGCAATATTACTCAGCCATAAAAAGGAAAGAAATTGTGTCATTTGTAGAGCCGTGGATGGACCTAGAGACTGTCATCCAGAGTGAAGTAAGTCAGAAAGAGAAAAACAAATATGTTAATGCATATATGTGGAATCTACCAAAATGGTACAGATGAACTGGTTTTCAAGGCAGAAATAGAGACATAGATATAGAGAACAGAAGTATGGACACCAAGGGGGAAAAGCAGGAGTGGGGGTGGTTGTGGTGTGATGAATTGGGAGATTGGGATTGCCATATATACACTAATATTTATAAAGTAGATAACTAATAAGAACCTGCTGTATAAAAATGTAAATAAAATAAAGTTTAAAAAAATATAACTAAAATTAAACAAAACCAAAGTTAAACAAAAACAAAAAGACAAATAAAGTAGGCCCTATCTGCAATTAACGTAACTATTCCTGGTTTCTTTTGATTAGTGTTAACATGCTATAATTTTCTCCATCAATTGGCTTTTAATATATATGTTTATATTTAAAATAGTTTCTTGTAGACAACATGTAATTGGGTCTTATTTTTTGATCCACATTTTCTTTTAATTGGTATATTTAGACCTTTAACATTCAAAATGATTATTGATATAGTGGGAATAACAGCTACCAAATTTGTTACTCTTTTCTGTTTGTCGTCCTTGTTCTTTGTTTCTATTTTTTTTCTTCCACTCTTTTTCTGCCTTTTGTGATTTTAATTGAACATTTTATATCATTTCATTTTCTCCCGTTTCTTAGCATAGCCTAGCAACTAAAATTCTTTTTTTTTTTTTTAACTTTTATTAGTGGATGTCCTAGAATTTGCAATATACAATTACAACTAATCCAAGTCCATTTTCAAATAACACTATTATAGGTGGATCTCAGGAAAATGGTGGAATAGGAGTTTAATATCATCTTCTTTCCAAAGAACAGTGATTTTGACAATCACCCATGAACAAGAATGTCTTTGTACAATTCTGGTAGATTAGCAAAAATTTCTAGCACACCATTGGAATAAAAGGAAGAAAGAAAGAAACAAAGAAAGAAAAAATAAGGAAGGAAGGAAGCAAGGAAGGAAGGAAGGAAGGAAGACAAAAACCAGAAATCAAAACCTGATGTTGAACTCACTGAAGAGGGAAACAGAAAATTTTACTTTACCTGCAACACCCCTTCCCCAAGATGGCACCGTTTTATCTCCTTGGCCTGTAGTTTCCCCAAAGGGAGAAACTGAAAGTTTATGAGTAAGTGCCTGGATTCCCCAGCTATGCAAGAAAGAGCCGAAGAGGCTCACTTCTTTCTCACCGCATTCAGAATACTGGAGTGTGCTATACAACTGAGGGGCAGTGAAGGACCCACAGAACAACAGCCAGGACTCTGAAGTTACCACAAGAATGTGAACCTTACTAACTGCCTTATGTACTCAGTCAGGCATTTCAACCACAAGCCTCTGGGGACATCTCATCTGAAGATCCCCACACTGGCCATAGACACCACCAATGCTCTGCGTGCCATACACACACCAACCCCTTAGCCAACCAGCTTCCTCTGTACAAACCTTTGGGCAGTTTGAGTTTTTTTAGATGACTAGTGAACACACTCAGAAAGCTAGGTCAAGTCTACAAGAATGGGAGAAACCACACGAACTTGAGCATTTTGCACTACCCTAGGGAAAACAAACAGGACATTGTCAGCACCTGCCCTAGCTTTGTAGCATCAAGAGAAGACATGCAATCTTAAGAACTCCCCCAAGGATGGAACAAGAAGTATGGGGCAAGTGTGCCCATAGAAAAGGTCAGAGAAAGCCTCAGAATCCCTAACAGGGGTGACAGAAGGATTTCTCTCCTGAATTCAATAAAGACTAGAGGATGTGGCTCCTTCTTTAAATTCAAAGACAGAAGCAGAAGACTTTAAGGAACATGAAAAATCAAGGAAACATGACACCATCAAAGGAACACAATAATTTCCCAGTAACTGACCCCAAAGAAATAGAGACCTTTATTTTACCTGATAAAGAATTTAAAATAGTTGTTTTCTCAGGGATCAAGTGAGAATCAGCCAGGAAGAAGATGGAGGGGCCACATGGGTGCTTCTGCCAGATGAAATGCCCTCCACATTGTACATCTTCTCTTTGCTGTTTCTTAAAATTGTCTCTCATTGATAGCAAGTCAAGGGTGATTTCATTTAACATGATCCTGAAATAGCTCTGTGCTGGTCACAAAGCAGTGATATGTAGATCCTCTCCTGAAAAGGGAGATGGTCTTGGATGAACCCAGCATTCGAGGATTAATTTGAATGTATTTGCTTTCTCCTCTGTCTGCACGTTTTGGATGGGTTGTCCCTGAAGTGGCCATAAGCAAATGGAGAAATTGTTAAGAAGGAACTGGAATGCAATCAGTGTTTGGGAGAGCCGGGAGCCCCATCTTTCCAGCCCCTAATATCTCTACTCATTGTCACATTCTCTGAGCTTGACCATTCGACCATTCTGGGGTGAACTCTGCCCTCTCTGCTGGTAACCTTATGGTTACCCCCATAACCACGGTCTGATGGGTAATACTGATCAGAAGGAAATTTTACTGTTTCAGAATTTAGATAAGTTAATAGGTGTAGGAAATGTATCTTGTAGGTGGTTCCATTTGTTAAAGTCACATTTACTGGTTACAAATACTTGGAAATACTTTGGTGGAAGACATGACTTAGCTGGCAAGATGCTAAGAGATGCAGAAGTGATAACTGGAAGATGATGCAGTCAGTTCTGCTGTCACGTGACATGTGAGCTCCTAAAAGTCACTGTGCTGTTCAGAATTGCACAGTGGAACTGTGTTGGAACACATCGTTCAAAAACTTTCTCAGTGAGACATTAAAAAAAGGGGAAACCTAATAAACACAGTAGCACAGTTTTATACATGTTAAATGGTTAAGAAGTACGCATAGACTACAATAAATATGACACTTTACCTTGAAAAAAATAGTTGTTTTAAGGAAGCTAAGTGAACTACGAGAATAAAGAGAAAAACAATCCAATGAAATCAGGAAAACACTACATGAACAAAACTAGTGTAACAGAGAAATAGAAATAATAATAGCGAACCAAATAGAATTTTGGAGGTTTAGAGTACAATGAATTAAATGAAAAATGCAATAGATAGCATTAACAGCAGACTTGATCAAACAGAACAAAGAATCTGTGACGTCTAAGACATATCATTGAAATTTTCCAGTCAAAGGAGAACAGAGAAAAATGAATGAAAACGAGTGAAGAAAGCCTACAGGAATTATGGGATACCACAAAGTGAAACAATCTACGCATTATTGCAGTCCCAGAGGAGAAGATAAGGAGAAAGAGGTAGAGAGCTTATTTAAAGAAATAATGGCTGAGAACATCCCAAAGCTGGGGAGAGATTTGGACATCCAAGTTTATGAAGCTCATAGGTCCCCTAAAATATTCAACTCAAAAGAGATCTTCTCCAAGACACATTGTAATAGAACAATAAAATCAAAAACAAAGAGAAAATTAAACGTGTAAGAGAGAGAAAAAAAAAAACCCTCCTCACATACAAGAGGACTCCTACAAGACTATTAACAGATTTCTTAGCAGGAACCTTGCAGACTAAGAGAGAGTAGGGTGGTATATTTACGGTGTTGAAATAAAAGAAGTACCAACAAAGAATACTTTACCTGGCAAAGTTGTCCTTCAGAAATGAAGGAGAGATAGAACCTCTCTTAGACAAACGAAAGGTAAGAAAATTTGTCACCACTAGACCTGACTTCCTGGAAATGCTTAAATTAAACTATGCTAATTATAAATATGTTTTGAAGGCAGAGTCAAGAGGATGTCCTGTCAGATTCAATGTTGGGCAAATAGTGATTGTTTCACTTTACTTAAAGATGGAAATATATTAGTCTAAATACCTAAGATTATATTATTATAGGGTTTTGAGAAGGAGGGACTTTTTAAACTTTCACAGTATAAGTACTTAAGAGATAAAGTAGTATTTGCATTTCCCACAGTATCTACATCATGACTTTAACATTTTATGTGCTTGATAAATACATTTTTAAAGTAACATGTAATGCTTCACAAGTAGTCTAAATACTTTATAATAATAGAGTAATCCCAATTCCCCCCTCATCCCATGTATCATTGCTGTCATTTATTTCACGTGTATATATACATGTTTTATATACATATATAACACATTATTGAATACATCATTATTTTGAACAGACTTATCTGTTAGATCAATTAAGAATAAGAAGAGATTATTTTACTTTTATTTATTCCTTCTTTGATTTTCTTCCTTTCTTTATGTTGATCCAAGTTTGTGACATATATTATTCCTTCGCTCTAAAGAACTACTTTTAACATTTCTTGCAAGGTGGATCTACTGGTAACATTCCTTTTTGTTTTTCTGAGAAAGTCTTTACTTATCCTTTACATTTGAAAGATAAGTTTTCAGGGTACAGTATTCTAGGTTTGTGCTTGTTTTCTCTTAATGCGTTAAATATTGCATTCCACTCTCATCTTGCTTGTGTGTTTTCTGAGGAGAAACTGGATGTAATTCTTATCTTTGTTCCTTTATATGTATTTTTTCCTTATGGATTCTTTCACAATTTTTTATCTTTGATTTTCTGTAGTTTGAAACAATATGTCTAGATGTAGGATTTTTTTCATTGTTCTTTGTGTTTTAGTATTTTTCCTATTTGGTGTTCTCTGAGCTTTTAAAATCTGTGTCTGCTTTTAATTTGGGAGAAATTCTCAATCACTATTGTTTCAAATATTTCTTCTGCTCCTTTCTTCTCTTTATGGTATTCTATGCATATTTTATGCTTTTTGTTGACATCCCAATGGCCTTGAATATTCTGTTCTCTTTTTCTTATTTTTTTGTTCTCTTTGCTTTTCATTTTTTGTTGTTTCTCTTCATATATTTTCAAGTTGAGAGATTCTTTCCACATTGTGTAGAGCCTACTAATAAGCTCACAAAAAGCATTCTTTATTTCTATTACAGCATTTTGATCTCTAGCATTTCTTTTTTGTTACCTCTTAGGATTTCTGTCTCTCTGCTTATATTGCCTATCTGTTTTTTGTTTGTTTTTGATGTGGACCATTTTTAAAGTCTTTATTGAATTTGTTTCAATATTGCTTCTTTTTTATGTTTTGGCTTTTTGGCCACGAGGCTCCCCAACCAGGGATTGAACCCTCACCACCCTGCATTGGAAGGTGAAGTCTTAACCACTGGACCTCCAGGGAAGTCCCTGCCCATCTGTTCTTGAATGATGTCTACCTTATCCATTAGAGATTTTAGCACATTAACCATGGCTGTTTGAAATCACTAGTGTGATGATTCCATCATCTATAATATTTCTGGTTCTGATGATTGCTCTATCTCTTCCAGTTGTGTATGTGTGTGTGTGTGTGTGTGTGTGTGCGTGCGCGCATGTGTGTTTCCTTTTAGTATGCCTTACATTTTTTTTTATAGCCATACAATATGTACCAGGTAAAAGGAACTACTGTAAATAGGTCTTTGGTAATGTGGTGGCAAGGTGTGAAGGAGGGGAAACACTCTGTAGTCCTATCATAAGGTATCAGTTTTTTAATGGGCCTATGTCTATGGACTCTGAATTTCACAAGTGTTTCTCAGTTTGTTTGTTTTTCCTTCTTCCCCTACAAGTGGGAAAGAATTACTATTAGAGTCTCTCTTCACCCAGCTCAGTGAGACTCTGATAATCCTTTAGTAGGTAAGCCTCTAGTTGACTAGTTTCTTCTGAGGGCAGGATTTGTCAAGAAGAACAGTACACTGGTATATTCTACAATGGTTCCTTTTCCCCTCTGACTTCTAGAAGCATGCCAGGATTTTTCTTTGGTATTTAGTGTGGGAACTTGGTCAAGCTCCTGGAGGTAAAACTCACAATAGTGTGTAGTCCCTCTTATAACTGGGTCCCCCTGACATTTTTAATTCTCAGACTTGTCCATATTGGATCTTCAGCAGCTCATCAATTACAGTTAGGCTTTTCTACCTGGGCATGTGTTCTCAAGGTGTTTTCCACTCATGAGTCCCTGCTCTGGTAAGTCACAACTCTCTGTATTCACCTGTCTTTCTCTCCAATCATGGGGGCAGCAAATTGTCCTATGTCCTCACCTCTCTTACAGAGCCAAAAAGAGTTGTGATTTTTCAGTCTGTTTAGTGTTTTACTTGTTACGATGGATTGGTGACTTTCAAGTTCCTTCCTTATATGCAGAACTGGAAACAAAACCAAAAAAATTATGTAATGTTAAAATTAACTTTCTTGTGTGAAATGAAGACAGAATGTTTCAACCAAATTTACATGGTGCTTTAAATATAAGGCAACCTGGTAGAGAGGGGAAAAAAAGGCCTTTAGTGTTACATATTTATATGTGGTTTTGAAAATCCTGCTTCTTCATGTTCAAACCATGTGTGATTTATGCAAGTTTTAGCACTACCTTCTAAGCTTTAGTTTCTTCCTTGGAAGAATGGAGGAAGTAATGCACACCTCACACTTCTATTATCACAGTACAAAGTAAGTGAAGTCTTTTTAAGTGCTTCACATCTAGCACACAAACAATTTTTTATTTATTAGTTTTTTGCTACTCTTCCCCCTCTCCCCAATACAAACTCCCCTATAAACACATACACCTAGAACTTTCTTTGCCTTGTTGTTAGGAAGTTTCAGTTGTTATTTTGTGCTAGATTGAAACATTTTTGTTCACCATAAAAATATTTTGGAAGCAAGATGTAATTACCCAGGCTGCCCTTTGGGCTAATGAAGCTGAAAGGCTAGCACTGAACCACCATATGTGCTGTGCATGGAGGGGCCTGTTGGAACCATGCATTTAAATCCATTTCTTCCTGAGAACAATTAGATAAAACCATCCAATTCTTCCAGGAGCTTTGAAATGATCACCTGTTGGACCCAGACTCTGGGTAAATTGCTTTCATTTGAATACGATTTGGAATTTGTTCAACTAATCACAGTCTGTTAATTGCATTTTGGAGGAAGAAAGAAATTGAATGAAGTGACTGGTTTTTGTTAGATTCACGCCAGCCATGGGATTCAGTGTGTGGCTACAGCATTCTACCCTGTTAATCTCAATAAAAGGAGGACTTTGCAAGCTGTAATAATTAAATCACCCTTTACAAGACAAAATAAGTTCTACATGGGAACATGTTATGCTACACTACATTATATCTTACATATCATATATTCCTACTTACATTGACCATCTTCTTTATCCAAAAATACCAGATACCAATAATCTAATGTACCTTGATTATCCAGGGCCAATTATCCATGGTGATTTTTCACCTTGGCAAGAGAAGGCATTTTGAATATAATGATGACACCATGCTCCATTGTTCTCCTAATAAATTTTTTTCCTCTAGTCTGAGGCAGTGGAAAGCACATGAACTTCTAGTTATTTCAAGCAGAGTTTGAATAGCAAAATTGTGCCAACTAGTTGAGTAAACATGGTAAAAATACACCACTTCTCTAAGCCTCTGTTTGAAACAACCAGTTATTTTCAGATATCACGGGATAAAACTAGAAAACTTCATATATCACATTTAACAAAGTGTTTATGCCACAGTGAGCAGCTGCAGTGCAGTTCTATCAAGCAGAAGCAGTAGTAGTAATAAAGGTATGGTTATATCACATTATTTTTTGGGTAAATCAAATTCCATCCCAAGTCCGATTTTCTTTTTCCCTCTCAAAGATCAGTACTGAGTAATCTATTTACTTTTCTGGACCTTTTTCTAAATAAATAAAATGATTTTATTCAGTACCCATGATTTATATAAAAAATACAAATGATTATTGCCCTCGAGTAGATTATAACGTACTTTACGTGATGTGAATAATGTACCTTGGTACCAACAAAATGGAATTACCTAGTAGTTCTTATTTTGTTCTTATAAAGACCAGACCACTAGAAAACTTGTAAGATACAATATCAAAAATAAAGCAGAAATAATCTGCAATTCCAAAATTGTGAAGGCATTTTGCAAAGTTGGAAGACATTTTTCCTTATTTTTAAGAAATGCCCCAAAGCTGAGTACTATAAGTACTCACATATCCTAAAAAGAGGAGCTGGATTCATCAGTACAGTTCAGGATGATAGGTGAGAAACACCCACATATTCTGAGAAGTGCTTGCTATATCTACTCTAAACTTGCTGAGCGGTGACCAAAATCGATCCAGAATCTCTAGCTAGCCCATCCATAACATATTTCCAAGCTACATACAAAATGACTGAAGTTTCATTGTAATGAAAAAGAGAAGAGGATGTCTTGAATGGATTTCATAGGAGTAGAAGGCGCTGTAATGTTTCTCCAAAGCCAGCCATTGTGAGCCAGACTTCTCAGTTCCTGAAAATAAGAGTATTCTAACGACCACACAGCTATGTTACATGCCAAAGATGCTATCCAGTTGGTGTGGAAAAAAGGGGTGACATAGCAAATTGAATGTAGTGTTGGGGGAAAGTAAAGCCCTTCTAAATTGAGCCTTAAGGAATCTAACTCATTAATAACCTGGTTTTACAGTCAACACACACATACACCACATAACTCAAATTGCTGTTTTCACATAACATCAGAAGCATTTTCTCTCACTAAATACTCTTTGTTTTTAAAATCAATTCCACTCCTGTTGCACACTGAAATTTTTACAATTTTTTGCTATTAAAAAGTAAGGTATGCTTGAACAACTTCATGCATAACAATTATTCAGCATCTCTGGTTATATCCTTTGCATGAATTAGTAGACCTAAAGCTGTGACCATTGTTAAAGATCTAGGTACATACTGACAACCTGCTCTCTGTAAAGGTTATAATAATTAGAGGTCTCATTAAGTTATAGTAATAGGAGGTTCCAGCAGCCATATATGAGAGAGCCACCACATCATGGAAAGCACTGTAATAAGTGAAAACAAAACAAAAAACTCATTTTTTAAAATTAAAAAGGTTGACATTTTTCATATATTTATTTGACATTTAGTTTTTGTCTTGACAATTACCTTCTTGGGTTCTTTGCCCATATTTCTATGGAAACCATTGTGGGTTGTTAAATTGATTTCTAAGAGCTTTTTGTATATCAAGAATTATAAACCTTGTCTACTATATTTATAGCAAAGATTTTCTCCCCTTTGTCATGTGCTTTTTAGGTATGTTTATTTGATATTTTTCCATAAATTTGACTAAATTTTTAAAAAATATGAATTCAGTACAAGAACAGGACAATGAGTATACTAATTCATATTCATTATTTAGTTTGTTCACAAAACACACACACACACACACACACACACAAAGAGCCAGTTATTTTTTTAAAGTATGTTAATTTGGGAAGAGTAGAGAATTGCAGTTCAGGACAAGCAAACTAAGGCAAATCATAAGCAAGTCTGGAGAACATAGGAGAGGGGCTTGCTTTTATAAAGAGAAAAAGAAAGTTGTGAGGGGCTGTTTCAAAGAGTCCAGGATGGTGACATTGTCTCATTGGCTGTACTGTTGCTGGGCAAGGAGAAATTCTTCCTTCCTACTACTGGGGTCTGAGTGGTGGTGCATGAAAACTTCCCCTTCAGGGCTTCCAAACTCCATTTTAAATTAACTTTCCTTTATTTTCACATTTTCCTCTTTTGATCAAGATGTTTTTCTCAATAGCATTGCTGATCAAGAGTCAGGTTTCTCAGATTTAATGGTTTCATCCTTTGATGCCAGCAGGAAACTTTTCTGGTTTTCATGTCCCACATCCCCACGTCTGAGGGAGAGTGCACAGACTTGAAACCTGTGAGGCCATATTTGCATAACAAGAAGGGGTAGGAGGGAGAACTCTCAGGCATTTTCCATCTGAGATAAGCATTGGAGATTATCATTCCTTTGAGCATATTACCTCTGCAAAGATTTGAAAGCCAACAGGCACAAAATTTAGCAGAATAATGACCCTAGTTTTTATAATAACAAAAAAGCAGGAGCCAAACCTGAAGGCAACCAGCTAAAGAGGTCAAAGGACCATGAACTGTCAGGTAATGATTGGCAAATGTGTAACAACATATGAGAATACCTCTTCATATCAGCCTAATCTGATAGGTAACATCCATAGGCTTGAGAGTTAGCATTTGGGGTCAAAGAAGAGACCAAGGGATCTCTGACATCATGAACAGACTGACATTTTGGCAAGAGCTCCAACAGTCAGAAAGATTTTCCCCTTTTTCAGTAGATTGGACCAAGAAAGAGAGGGAGGAGATGACAGCAAGAAAAAGGTATGCAAACCTGGTTTGGTCATCTTGGGAAAGCTGTCTGTTGGATGCTGTCTGCTTAAATTCTTGGAAATCTTTCTTTCAGGTTGCCAGATAGTGTGTGAGTCCAGTCAGGGCTTGTTGTTTTCTTAGATGTGATATGTGAATCCAGGAGTCTATTCCTTGAAGTATTGTAGCACAAGAGTTAGTTAATTGTACCTGATAGAGCCCTTTCCAATGAGGTTGAAGAGTGTCTTTCTGGAAATACCTTTTCCAATAGCTGAAATCTCCCAGGTTTCAAGGTGTGATGTTTAAGGTCTTCATCTCCCAGGAGTGCACAGTGAAAAGATTGCTCTATTAAAGCATACTTATTTTCAACAGAAACAATTAGGCCTCTACAATATTGAAGTATATCTCCTTTTATCAGCTGTGGCTCAAAAGAGGCAGGAACTAGATGCATAGGGCATCCTGCGATTATCTCAAAATTGGGGAGCTTATGAGTTCCAAAAGGGGTAGACCTGAGATTTAGAAGGACTAGTGGCAGTAACTTTGGACAGGGTATTTGAAGGGTTGATACTGTTAGTGCTTTCAATTAGCCCTGAGGACTGAAGGTGGTAAGCATAGTGAAAGTGTTGAGAAACCAGCCAAACAGCACAGACCTGTGGAATCACTTGACTGCGGAAGTGAATTCCCCAGTCAGTATGAAGTTTAAGGGGGGTTTCCCAGGTAGAGACAACATTTTCTAGTAGGATTTTAGCCACAGTAGTAGCAGTAGCCTGTCCACAAGGAAAGGCTTCAGTCCAGTGAGAAAATATGTAAATCATTACCAAGATATATTTATATGAGTGAGATGGGGCTAGCTATATAAAATCCATCTGCCAAACCTCAAATGGTCCATTCCTGAATTGTACTTCAGAAAGGTAGGGCAAACAAACTAGGCACTCTTTGTGACCTTGTTAACATCTACACACTAGTATTGAAGACCAGTGGTTTAATGTACGGTAGTCAATGGTGAAAATTTTAGTCTCTGGCAAGACTGGATTGTTATTTGGCCCAAGCCAGAGTCTGTTTTATCAAAACAATAGTAATTAGATTTCCAGTATTGTTTTTCCTTTTCTGGGGCCAACTGCTGGACATCTTTAGTTCTAAATTATCATTTGGGGGAACATCACTTTGGATCATAACAGAGGTTGAATTGTTGGTTCCTTAAGAATAGCATTTGGCAGAAATATTAGTGAGATAATTTCCTTTAGCCTATAGGGAATCAAGTTTGGAATTCCCAGGAACCTTGATAATGGCCACAGCAGCTGGCAAGAGTATAGAATCTAATAATTCCTGGACATAATGTTTTCCACAGGAAGTGAGGAAGCCTCACTGTTTCCATAGCATTCCAATGTCATGAGCTACTCCAAGGGCATAACTACTGTTAGTATAGGTATTTGCAGTTTTACCTTTTGCTAAAATGTAGGCCTGAATAAGAGTGTCCCGTTGCGCTGAGGTAGCTGAGATCAAAGGTATTGCCTTACTGACTTCAAAGGAGTTGCAATAGCATATCCAGCCTAATATCTACCATTTTTATCTTTTAAGTAAGGACAATCAGTAAACAGCAATAAAATCAGCATTATTCAAGGGCGTTTCCTGTAGTCACCAGTGATTCAGGAGGTGATCTGTAGACAACTGGCTTCTACTGCGTGAGGTACAAAGATAGAGGGAATCTCATGACTTTCTTCCATGGCCTTGGCTAAAAGGGCAGTGACAGGAATGGCTCTGAGGGAAGGAGTTTATCCGTGTGCCACAGGATCTAGCAGTTGGCTATAATACTCAATGGTGGTCCCCATGCTTTTGGGTGAGTACATCAAGGGCATTTCCTTCCTTTTCAAATATAAAGAGGAAAGTTGACAACTGAGATGTTAAGGGCAGAAAAATTTATCACGTTTTCCATCAGGGTTTGAACAGCTAAGTCATCCTGATCTTCCCACATAATAGGGTCAGGTCTATTGGTTTTAGTAAAGCACATAGAACTTGGGTCATAAGAAATTTGAAATCCAATTTTGGCAGCAGCCAGCTGGCCTAAGAAAACTCTAATTGATGCTTAATTTGGGGTTTGGAGAAGATCAGAATGCCATGAAGCCTATTTGGATCTAAATGTAGCCTTTGTTCTGAGATCAGGTGTCCCAAATATCAAACCTGAGTGAGAGAACTGCAATTTTTCTTGGAGACTTTGTGTCCTTTCAAGGCTAAAAGTTTTGGGTTTTTTTTCCTTGTCACTTAGAATATTTTTAATTAAAATTTTATGTTTTAACTGGTCGATTCTGTCTCCCCAATAAGAGGCCTGGGGGAGCAAAGAAGCAAGTCATAAGATGGTCTCCTCACAGGCAAAATAGGAATATTGCAAGGACTAGTACAGGGGATAAGAAGGCCCTAATCTTTATAATCCTCTATTATGAGCTTGATGGCTTGCAGCTGATTCAATAAGGACAAATGGTTAACATCCTTAAAATTAGCTCTAGTGTTGCCACAGAAGAAGCAAATAAAGGACACTGAAGGGTCATTTGATTCACTTTGTTGGGTATTTTGGTTAGTGCTATGAAATTCTAGAATTATCTCCCCCTTTTCGGAGAAAAATTCCAGCATGATATTTCTCTAAGAAATCTCAGCCCAATAAATAAATAGGGGCAGAGGAATTTAGGAGAAAAGGATGAGTATCTCTTAGAGGACCTAAACAAAAGGGAATAGGTTTAGAGATAGGAACCTGTTGAGGCTTCTTAGAGACCTCTACTACTTGAACCATTTTAGTACTTACAGGCACTGGCTGTTTAGTAACAGTGAGTTTGAGCACTGAGAGGGTAGCTACAGTGTCTATAAGGACAGAGTCATTCCCAATCTGAAGAGCTATTTCTCCAAGCTGGTTAAGAGGAAGGACTGGGAAAAGCCACTGCAATTCCTGAGTCCCATAATTGGGAGTTAGTAGGGCTTTGGAAAGGCTAGTGAGAAAACTGACTGTGCCTGGAGCACTAAGGTTTATAACATTCTTTCTTCCAATGTCCTGGCTTTTGCAATAATGACAATACCAGGAGGGGGTTGCTTTTGTTTAGGGATCTCAATTTGTTGGACCTACAAATTAAGGATTTCAGTGGTCTTCCTTTTATTAAATCATCTAGGGTGTGGGCAAGCTGATTTACTAAATTAACTAAAGCTGGAGTGGACATGGTTTCCCATTCCTTCCTTCCTGGCCCTTTTATCTAGAAAAGAACGACCCTGTTTCAGCCCAGCAATAAACACGGAGTTAAAGGCTACCCAAGTAGATTCAACATCTATAGGAAGATCTGGATTTTCCTTAAAAATAATTTGGAGCAGCCTATAATAATTATTCACAGGCTCACTGAACTCTTGGGTACAAGCCTGAATTTCATGTCAATCAATAGGTTTGGGGAAAGCAGGGCTTTCTAGCCAAAGTTATTTAGCAGTTGCCCAGCCTGATCATATAACAACTCAGCGGGTTGGTTTCCTATTTGCAGTCTTAGATATTTTTCAGGACCATCCCAATTAGCTGTTTTCATCCATTGTTGGGCTTGGCCTTCACCCATAAGCATGTGAACTGGCTGTTATAAATCTGAGAAAGCTGGTTGGTAGGTCTGGAAGACTATATTAAATGCCTCAGCAAATCTATGAGGGTCTTCAGTAGCTTTAGGAAAATCTTTGACTATGGTTCATAGTTTGGCCTTAGTTCAGGGAACATAAGAAATTAGGAGCTTAGCATCAGAATCCTCAGAGGGTCTGGTTTTAAAAGGGCCGTTTCTGTCAGGTTTGAAAAAGGAAGAAGTAAGGAGAAGTTCAGCGAGAGGGTTGGAATAAAGAAGTAGAGGGTGCAAAGAGGTTCAGTAGAAGAGGAAGTTAATGCAGAGGGTGAAAGGCATGAAGAAGCCTCCAGTGGTTTTTTTTTTAATCGGCTTTCAACTGCTTATTAACCGTGGTCAATTCAGAAATGGTATTTTGGAAAGAGGCAATTTTAGAGTCCTGAATACTTTTGGAAGCCTCAAGATACCAATTGAAATAGGCATCCCATTCAATTTGTTTCATATTAGAGCACTGGTACTCTAAATTGGTTCTAAGAAAAGCAAGTCTGAGGAGATTGAAAGTTCCCCATATGGTCACTGGAGTTCTAAATTATTTTTGGTTAAGTTGGCCCAATTAGTTAAAAATGGGCATGAGGAGAGACCATTGTTTTTAAACATGAAAACGAGCCAGAGTTCCAGAAGGAGGAATGTCTTGAGAGATTTTAGCAGAGTGAGATCCCGTTATAAGAAAACAGAAGAGTACTCACCAGGAAGGACAATACCATCATTAAAAAAAAAAAAAGCCAGTTATTTTACCAGCAAAATAAATTTATTCAAAAAAGCAGAGAACTGCAATTCAGGACAGGCGAACTATGGGAACCATAGGTAAGTTCAAAGAACAGAGAGAAGGGCTTGCTTTTATAGAGGAAAAAAAGGAAGTTGGGAGGGGCCGCTTTGAAGAGTCCAGGGTGGTGACAGCTTCTCATTGGCTCGGCTGTTGCTGGGCAAGGAGAAATTCTTCCTTCTCACTACTGGGGTCTGAGGGGTGGTGCCAGAGGGCTCTCCCTTCAGGGCTTCCTGACTCCATTTTAAATGAGGTTTCCTTGTTGTATTTTCACAAATTCAAACATCACGAATAACCTCAGTGGTAGGTATTTTCAACATTAAAAATAGAAACTGAGATTCTGGTAAGTTTAGTGATTTATGCAGGGCCATACGTAGAATTTGAAAAGTTGAAATTCCAAATTCTCTCTAGGTAATTTACAGTGATTTTTCCACAATACCTTGATTTAGTACTAAATAAGTATTAAAATGCCCTATTTTACATGAACTAATTCAGGTAATTTTGTTAGCTACTCTAGGAGGTAGTTGGTACTCTTATGGTCATTTTACAGATCAAAAAACTGTGGCTCAGAGACATGAGATTCTTTCCCAAAGTAAGGTAGAAGCCAGATTTGAACTCAGGGTGTCTGACTGAAGAGACAGTTTCCTAGCATCTGCACTTGATGTAAACAAGTTAAAAACCAGGCCATGATAACCACAAATATGAAAATATTATAACTGCAAATTCACAGTGAGGCAACATTTACTAGTTCTGTAAATCATGGTCATTTGATCAAAACTAAGTAATATATCAAGATGTCTCTAACCTTTCAAAGCCACTGTTAGAAATTTTTTTTAAAAATAGTGATTTTATATATAATTTGCTCTTATTTACTGTGAACAAACACTATCTGCACCCTAAATATTTTATTTGGAGAAAAGTGTTAACAAATAGCACCCTGGTACCAATCTTATTTTGCCATTTAGAAACAAAACAGGAGAATGATCAAAATTACATCTGATTTTTAAAATCACAAATTTCAAAGATTTCGAACTTTAGATGAGACAAAAGTAACTAAAATATATCATCTTGAAAAGCTGTTGGCAAACCATTCTTTTTTAACATCTCATTTAAATTTTATTAAAATGTATTTATTATTAACTGGGCGGAAAGCCGAACATTAGAAACATTCCTAGCTATTACGTATTCCTAAGAAATGTGTATCATGATGCACTTCGTTCAAGGTGACATTATGGTCTTCCTGGCTCCTTTTGCATTGTCTAACACATGGTAGATAAATATCTGTCAAGCAAATGAATGAATGAGATCTTCCATGATGTTCATCCCACGATGTTTTTACACATGTTGTTTGCATTTATTCTTCTTTCTTTGTAAGAAAAATTAGTGTTCCCGTTTCGGGGCATTAGTAACTTGCATGTAATATGTTTATGAGTCAGTGTTCCCTGATAGACAGTAGCCTGAAGTCAGGCCTGGGCATTCCATTCTCTGTGCTTCACATACTGTGTCATAAAATTCAGAAGCTCACTATATATTTGCTTAATGAATTATTGAAGATCTTGATATCCAGGAAAGATAGGAATTATGGAATTAATGATGTGATTTGAGGTTTCAGCAGAGAATATGGGGGTATTTGGGACCTAAGAGATAAAGAGTTAGACATTTGTATTTTTAATAGCATTATTTTTTCTAACTTTTGTCTGTTCTTATACTCTGTTCTGTTTTTTTTTTCCTAAACTGTTAAAATCCTTTTGAAACTGGAAATATCTGTCTTTTCTCCTTTCTCCTACTTAGCACCTGCCAATTCCAAAGGCTTCAATTTTAATGTTCAAGTCCCTTTTCAAAATAAAATTGAAAATATCACCCTTGGTTGAGTGTTTGTGTCTTGAAGAACAAAAGCTTAGAATATCTTTAGTACTAGTACTTTTTAAAAAGCTAAGTGGCTTAAAAAAATAAAACTTCTACATTGGATACTCAACCATAAGGAAAAAAAAATAACTAGCAAAAAATACAGAAAAAAAAATTCAGAAGCTGAATGGTCTTGACAACTGCCTTGAAAAATGCACTATTCTGCAGGGAAAGACATGACTAATGAAGAACTCTTCTGGAACCATTAGAAAGGTGAAGGACAGTGCCTTGGAAATTATTCCAAGTGTTTTTATCAGGCTCAAATGTTTCTGTTTCTTATCTACTGCCCCTTTAGCTACAATGAAAATAATGTTAATAATGACAGTGACATCAAAGGCCTGGGATGATTTGGAAGTTGGGGGCTTGTGATTTTCCTGTCGCTATCTTATTCATCATGACTGTGCAGATTAGGCCTCATAACTTCCAGGACATCTTTTGTGGCTGAATCAATATTATTTCATTTCATTGGCCTCACATTGTTGATACTTCCGACCAGAGTGATAGGAGGCAGTCCTGGAGAAGCCAGTCAGAAGGCAGTGAAATCATCTTCATAGACAGCTTTTCAAGGAGAAAGAGGGAAAGGAATGAGCATTTTTGTTGTTTTGATTTGACCATTTGCCAATTATATATATCTCATTTAATGCTTACTTCTGTCCTTTAAGATATATATTATTATCACCCCATTCCTACAAATGGGGAAACAAAGCTCAGAAAGGTTAATTTGGCCAGCAGCATTAAATATGAAAAAATGCCTTTAATTTATTAATTAGTTTATTTGATTAGCAATTACATTTACTGGGCATCTACTATGTGCAAGTATTGTCCTAGAACAGGGGTTAGCAAACTTTTTCCATTAAGGGTTGGATAGTAAATATTTTTAGTTTGAGAGTTTGTCACATTGACTCAACTCAGCCAAAGTAGCTACAGATAATACGAACAGGAATTGTGTTCCAATAAAACTTTATTTACACATACAAGAGGTGGAAGGTATTTGGCAAATTCCTGTTCTAGACATTGAGGACACAGTAGTAATGAAATAAAGTGCCTCCTTTTATGAGCTTGTATTCTACCATAAGCAGGAAGATGACAAATAACACAAGTTACATTTTAGGTGATAATAAGTACATGAAAGCAAAACAAGTCAGAGTAAGAGGGTAGAGAATGACACTTCTTTTATGATATCAATTATACTCCATTCATATTGCTTAGAAGTACACCCTGGAGTTCCCTTTATTGATGTACTTAAACATTCTCTCAACTCAAACGTCCCTTAACTATTCTGAAATAACCCTAAAACTTCAAAATTTCCAAATGGTTGATAGATCAGAACTCCTAGTTGATACATCCAATGGACATACCTTACCTCAATTTAATATATTACAGTTTCTCCTTTTTGAAACTCTTTCTTTTCTTACCTTCTTGTATATTTATGTCTTGGTTCTTCTCTTCTCTAGATGGCCGTTATCAAAATCTTCTTTTTAGACTCGTTTTTCCACTCAATTCCATAAAGCTAAACTTTAGCACTCTCCTCAGTTTATATATTCTCCTTCAGGGACCTCTTTGACTACCATGACTTTAGCTACCACCTTTACAGAACATTCCCCAAACCTCCATCTCTGGCATACATTTACCTCCTGAATTTTGAATTCATATTTTCAGCTCCTATGGAAAATCTCCTTTTGCATATCCTACAGATGCCTCAAACTCAACAGTCTGAGCACCTAATATACCTGAACATTGTTTCTCTTCTTCTGTTTTCTTTCCCAGTGAACAGTCACCAATCACCCAGTCCTGAGATTTATCTGCTAATTCCTCAGCAGAGTTGGATCTAAGTTAACCATAATTATGTAAGACTAATAGTGGTAAAAAACTTACATGCTCAACATTATCTTGTAGAAAAAGGATGGATTACACAGTTGTCAAAAGCAGATTCCCATCCCAGTTCTACGATGTACTAAGTGAACTACAATTACCTAACTGTGCAGAACTTTTGTTCTCTTACTGCTGTAACTACCTTCTTCAAAATGACAACATAAATGTGAATTGATAGATGGATCTAAAATTCTGTTAGCACTGTATATGTTCACAAAGAAATATGTTATCCCTCATATCTCCCCTTCTTTCTCTTCTATAATTTTTAAAAAAAATCATCTTACTTGATCTTATAATAAGGAAGAAAAATGTAGACATATGGAGATGAATATAATTAGGTCCTTGGTTTAGCAACTCAGTGTTAAGTGTGTGTGTATGTGTGGGAGGGAGAAGCATAAAAATAAATAATGAAATACAAAGCAACACAAAACTGTATGTGTTAGTTCAGTTTCCTACACATTCCTGGTCTCCTGAGCCTTGTAATTAACTCAGGGTGTTACAAAGCAGACATTCAAAAAGTGTTAACACTTTGAGGTCATTCTTTTGATTGTTTTCTTTATAAACTATGACACATTCACTTATCAAACTCTGCCACATCAGAGTAATTAAATGAATAAATGACATGAAACATGTTGTTTTGAACTGACTTACGTTCACTGAGTTTTGTGACCATAGGCAAATTATCTAAATTCTCTAATCCCCATGGAAATAATAGCACCTACTTCAGAGAACCATTTTAAGAAATTAAATCAGATGATACGTGTTATCAGTATCTCTTAGCACAGTGAATGGCACACGATAAACACTTAATAGGGGATAGTCATTATTGTTGTTATCATTAGAATGACAAAATTAATTTCTGTTGTTCTCAGCCTGAGATGGACTATCCTTAGTATGTGGGTATGTATGTATGATTTATTTATAAAATTCATTCAGCCTTTCTTGGTTTCTCCCATAAGATGAAGCTGATGTACTCTTCTCCCTCACAGCGAAGTGAATGCACCCAAAGCTTCCTACAGGAGCAGTGAGGGGATCTTGAGATGCGATTTTAGAAGTACTGAAAAGAAACTGCCTGTCTCTGGCTTGTGACGATAGGAACACTTCAGTTTGTTATTATTACCGCATTGTGACTTAGCCTTTCTTTTTATCCATTGTCAAGTGCATGAAATAACAATGAAAATGACACCATGGAAGAATAAAATATATACCTCTTTAGTTCCCCTCTCTGGTTCCCAGTCAGCGCCTCATTTTTATTTGACAAGGAAGGACACTTATCCTTCCCTCTAATCTCTGTAGCTTGTGCTGCTTATTTACTATTTTAATTGACAGTGAATCCTGGGGATGAAGCATAGCTCAGGCAATCAGGCGTTACCTTATATGGCACTCGGCAGGCATACGATGTTGTGCCAAATGGTGGGCTGGTTTCATTAATAACCATAAAAACTACTCCTGCAACCCCTTACAGCTAAATATCCCCCCCCAGATGTTTTGCAGTCACTGTGTTAACAGACCTCTGCTAGAGCAGTGTGGGCAAACTAGCCGTAAGGATGGTAGAGAGGCATTTTAGGGAAATGCCTACAAATGTCTTCATTTTCAGCTTCACCAACCAATAGGATCTCCCAAAGGAAAATATGAAACTCTCCAGCTGTTGCTGCTGTATTGGAATCCATCATTGTGTCCTGGACAGCAGGAATAGCTGGAAGGCATGGACCAATTTGGAAGATTTTTCAAAAGAGAAACAAAAATTGAACAGCCCAGAGAAAGAAGGGATTAGTTAAACCAAAAGCAAACTGGGAATCCATTTCCCTAGGGTTAGGCAACTTGGGAAGGTATCTTTCTGCCTAATTCTCGAAGCAAATGTAGAGTGTATCAATGTTTCTGTCCACGAGAAGCAAGGGCCTAGAAGAGAGAATGCATCTTCAAGAAGTGGCTCTCATCACCCAGATTCATGCTTCTCAAACTAGAGCAGACCTGCTCCTGGGAACCAAGGCAGAGAGCTAGAGGTATATTATACACAAGAACAACAACAACGAAAGGTGGGTGGAGGGTTATACCTAAAAAAATACATTTATTGAGCATACATTGTAACGTTACACACAATAATAATTCTCACATTAAACCCATGAGGTAGGATTTTTTTTGTTTTGTTTTTTCATGTTTTTCTACTGATGAGGAAAGTGAATCTCAGAGTAGTGTAAACAACTTGTCCAAGGACACACAGCAGTAAATGGACACTTGGGATTCAAACCCAGCCTGCTTAATTATAAAGCCTGATTTCTTCTCTCTCCTGCCGAATCAATTTTAATCAGTAATAAGTAAATTAAAATATCGTTTATTAAAATGAATTGGCTATATCTTGTAGTCACATAATTGTCATTTTTTTTCTGTTGAGGCTGTTTTCTGTTTTCAAAGTTGAATTTTAATCCAAACTGAACAAACAAGTGGAAAAGTGAGGGAGCTACCTGTATTAGCAGACAAAGATGTACCAAATGTAAAACAGTGGCTTATTAACAGAACTATTTACATGCATATTTACAAGCAATCCTTTTGTCCATTAAGCTTTACTTTAGTTAGTTGGAAAAAGATTTTTGACATTAGATAAAGCACAGAATTTAGGCTGTAGAAAATAAATGTATGAAGAGCACATGCAGTCTGTAGTATATTAGGGGTATTGATAGTATTTGACTAAGATGTAGTAATATTGCCCTGCCTGTTGACCTCCCTGAAAAATATCCCTGAAAGGAGCTGGGCATACATGGAAAAAAAAAAAAAAAAAACAAGTCCCACATGATAACCTATTAAGCTAGTTCCCAATACCTTCCTGTAAAACTCTGGTGAAGCTGCGTAGAAATATGTGACTTAGGATCTGAGATCTAAGTGGAACCTCTTAACTCCTCTTAAAGAAAAAAAGGACTGGGTCTGGTCTTCTTTGACCTATTTGGTTTAGGATCCCAGAGCAATGACCAGCACACTTAGACTTGTATAATGAGGGAGGGGAGGCCTTGGACCTGCTTATCAACTTAAGTACATAATGAGTACAGGAAATGGAACAGAGCTAAAGTCAGCCATAGACTGATGCATGACCTTTTAAACTACATTGACCCAGTGACTCCAAGTCAATATGCTGGACTCTTGGTTAGCAACTTCTCCCTTCCTGGAGAAGATTAAGGAGTGAAAGAGCAAAGAGGCAGCACACAGAGTGTGGGCAAAACCCTACTGCCTCTCTTCCCCCCATGTGCTTAGTCTGTTAACCCAGCTCAGTGTGGCAGTGACTGATGCGTCACTTAGAGATAGTGCTATTTTCCCCAGATGTGGATACTGTTGGAGTTTCCAGGAAAACCTGTCCCCATATCCACGTGACTACCTGTAAGGTCTAGTCATTGTCCCCCACCTTTCCTTGATAGTGTGATAGAGAGTTTCACCAAAGATCTCAGAAATCCCTTTAATGAGTCAAGACAATAATTAACTTCAAAACCACATTAGAAATTAAGCTAAAACTTCACATCCCCGCCTTCTAAATCTACTTCTTAAATTACGTCTTGCCATATTCTCTAGACTAGTTTGCCTGAACAGCCTCAATATTACAATGCTCTCTAATATGAACTATCCTTGGCCTCCTGTAATAAATTATCGAAAAAAGTAATACAGATATAAAATTCACCTTACCCCTCACCCCTGAGGTATTTAAGCTTCAAATTTTCTCTTTGATTACTCCCCTTATTTTCTCTAGAAGCCCTTTTATTTCTGGCCATCCTGGGCTCTGTCTTCAGTAGCTGCTCATCAAGGGTCATTGTCCCCTAAAACAGGCATACTTTTGCACACTCTAATATTGAATAACGAAAACCCCTAGTTTCTCATGTGTTCATTGTTCCAAAGTTTAGTAATTCAGCAATAAGCGTAGAGCAACACCAGCCTCATAACCCCCAAATTTAGTGAGATACGTAGCTCCTGCAGCAATAGAGGTTCCTAAGCAAAGGTAATGTTTCCTTCCTGTTTTTTATCTAAATTTTTAGTTATCTAGCAAAGTCAAAAAAGAGAAAGCAAGAGGAAAAAGATAGTTATTTTTGGTTTTGCTTTACCTAGATGTCACTGAGTACATGCAGATTTTCAAAGGCTACAGCGTTGCACAGTCTTCCGTTGCAATGACACACGCTTCTCTCAAATAGTTCGGAAGCCCCTCTAAGCCCTATAGTATTTCTACAAGTCTTTACCTTCAAAGATTCCATAATGAATATGTTATTTGCTGCACGTTCCCACCACCCAGATCCTTGCCGCTTATTAGTTTATGTTTTTGTTTAATTCCCCCTAGCCTTTATACTTCAATAGTAGCACAAAAAATTGTGTGATTTCTGTTAATCTTGGGTCCTACTTGCCCTAGACAATTCCTGTCTCCATCAATTCCAGTTGAGAAACAAGATGGAAGGGGGATGGAGTGAGAGAAATCCTGAAAGGAAAACAAGCAAGAAAACAAAAATACCCACAAGGAGCAATCAGTCTGTGGAACCTCCCCTTGTCCAGCAGAAACAACCCATGGGCCATAATTCTCACATACCTAGTAGTTTGCTGCTGTATATAGCCTGAAGGCCTAGCCTGCATCAGTGGACTGGAAACAGGATAGACAGGGGAATGAATCTGGGGTAATAAAACTCTTCCAAGAATCAGTGTTTGACAAGTCTGTGACCAGTGCTTCTGTATAAGATGTCTGTTTTTTCCGTGGACATCTAATTTACCTCTGCAACAAGGACAGCTGCCCTTGGTCCAAAGTTTGTAAGGGAACCTGCTTCTTTTTTCTTTGTTCCTCTGACTACCAATTCTGTCCAAGTTTGCTAAATATAGCAACCTAGTTTCTCAGTGCCATAGTTTTTTTCTGAATGCCTCTGGAAGCTATACCTATATTTTAGGTATGTGTCGGTAAGCTTCTGTCTACTCCACCTTCCTACACATCAAGACCACTGAAATGGGAGGAAGGACCTCTGGTCATAGAAAGAGATGAATAGTAAGGAAGGGTATGTTTGTCTTTCATGCTTAGGGGTGAACTGGCATGGGATATGATCCCACATCAGGCCAGTAGCTTAAGGCAAGCAAGGCTACTTAGTAGTTTAAGGAAAAAGAAAAAAAAAAGGAAAAGAAAGCAGGAGAGCTGGAAAAAATCTCTGCCTGCCCTTAGGGGCAGGCTCTTAATCAATTTGTACATCTGTCCATCTGCTTAGGGAGGAAGAGAGAATCAGGAAAGAGATATGACAACGTGCAATACTGTCACAGTTGGCTGGGATCGATTAACCCTAGTAAGACAGGAAGTATGGAGGAACTTTGAATGGGTGCTTGATCACACCCGATAATGAAGTTCACCCAGTTAATGCCCTGGACTCTGAAAATTGAGTTTGGAATTTCCTTTTACTTTGAGGAGAAGCGGAGTGTGGGTGCAGTTGTAGGCAGAAGAGCTGAAGCTTTTTCTGGTTCAACAGGTAAACCAATGGGAGATAAGGCATGTGAGAATTCAGAGTTTTATTGGATGGACCTGGTGACTAATACATAGAGGGAAAAGCAGTAGCTCTTAGCAGTGGAAGGAGTGAACCACCCACTGGCTTACAAGTCCCCTGTAACAATATCAAACTCATTAAAGTTATGACCACGTGAACCAGCTCACCAGTTAGTGGGAGTAACACGTGTATTCAAGCTGGACTAAAGAAGCCCATAGCTGATTTCAGTCATATTAAATAAGAATAAATTGATAATTTATTGACTGAATGCTTACATGTGCTAGATAATATATTTGCATGTATTATCTAATTAACTTAAGGATCACAATAACTCTAGACATTATATTTGTCTTATAGAGAAGTACATTAAGGATTTGAGACATTGAGAAACTTGTGGGAGAACACTGAGTTTATTAAAAAAAAAAACCTACATATCCATGAATGTCCACATCTGACTGACCACAAAGCCTGTTTGGCAGGATGTGTATCTAGGTTTTCTGACTTTTAAGATCAATTGGAAATTAAGATTTTTAATTTCTCTGTGTTTAAATATTGGCTCCATTTCCTGCCAAGCACTGAATGTGGGAGCAAACAAACATTTTGTGGGTAGCATTTAGCCTGCATGCTGGCTGTTTGCAACTTCTGCTGAGTCTAATAGCTTACAGTTTACACTAAGAGCATAAACGTGTAAGTTCAGCAAGCAGGTTAAGAATATAAAGATAGAGCCTGGTTTCATGTTTTATGTAATCCCATATGGCATTCTCTTGTAGTTCATTATAAATATTCATTGTACGCATTTTATGTGACTGGCACGATGCTGGATACTGAGGATTCAGTGATAAATAAGAGATACAATCTCTTTTTCTCATAAGAACAAGACAAAGTAAGAGGCAATAATTTTTTTTTTTTTTTTGCGGTTCACGGGCCTCTCACTGTTGTAGCCTCTCCTGTTTTATTTGCTGCACGTTCCCACCACCCAGATCCTTGCCGCTTATTAGTTTATGTTTTTGTTTAATTCCCCCTAGCCTTTATACTTCAATAGTAGCACAAAAAATTGTGTGATTTCTGTTAATCTTGGGTCCTACTTGCCCTAGACAATTCCTGTCTCCATCAATTCCAGTTGAGAAACAAGATGGAAGGGGGATGGAGTGAGAGAAATCCTGAAAGGAAAACAAGCAAGAAAACAAAAATACCCACAAGGAGCAATCAGTCTGTGGAACCTCCCCTTGTCCAGCAGAAACAACCCATGGGCCATAATTCTCACATACCTAGTAGTTTGCTGCTGTATATAGCCTGAAGGCCTAGCCTGCATCAGTGGACTGGAAACAGGATAGACAGGGGAATGAATCTGGGGTAATAAAACTCTTCCAAGAATCAGTGTTTGACAAGTCTGTGACCAGTGCTTCTGTATAAGATGTCTGTTTTTTCCGTGGACATCTAATTTACCTCTGCAACAAGGACAGCTGCCCTTGGTCCAAAGTTTGTAAGGGAACCTGCTTCTTTTTTCCTTGTTCCTCTGACTACCAATTCTGTCCAAGTTTGCTAAATATAGCAACCTAGTTTCTCAGTGCCATAGTTTTTTTCTGAATGCCTCTGGAAGCTATACCTATATTTTAGGTATGTGTCGGTAAGCTTCTGTCTACTCCACCTTCCTACACATCAAGACCACTGAAATGGGAGGAAGGACCTCTGGTCATAGAAAGAGATGAATAGTAAGGAAGGGTATGTTTGTCTTTCATGCTTAGGGGTGAACTGGCATGGGATATGATCCCACATCAGGCCAGTAGCTTAAGGCAAGCAAGGCTACTTAGTAGTTTAAGGAAAAAGAAAAAAAAAAGGAAAAGAAAGCAGGAGAGCTGGAAAAAATCTCTGCCTGCCCTTAGGGGCAGGCTCTTAATCAATTTGTACATCTGTCCATCTGCTTAGGGAGGAAGAGAGAATCAGGAAAGAGATATGACAACGTGCAATACTGTCACAGTTGGCTGGGATCGATTAACCCTAGTAAGACAGGAAGTATGGAGGAACTTTGAATGGGTGCTTGATCACACCCGATAATGAAGTTCACCCAGTTAATGCCCTGGACTCTGAAAATTGAGTTTGGAATTTCCTTTTACTTTGAGGAGAAGCGGAGTGTGGGTGCAGTTGTAGGCAGAAGAGCTGAAGCTTTTTCTGGTTCAACAGGTAAACCAATGGGAGATAAGGCATGTGAGAATTCAGAGTTTTATTGGATGGACCTGGTGACTAATACATAGAGGGAAAAGCAGTAGCTCTTAGCAGTGGAAGGAGTGAACCACCCACTGGCTTACAAGTCCCCTGTAACAATATCAAACTCATTAAAGTTATGACCACGTGAACCAGCTCACCAGTTAGTGGGAGTAACACGTGTATTCAAGCTGGACTAAAGAAGCCCATAGCTGATTTCAGTCATATTAAATAAGAATAAATTGATAATTTATTGACTGAATGCTTACATGTGCTAGATAATATATTTGCATGTATTATCTAATTAACTTAAGGATCACAATAACTCTAGACATTATATTTGTCTTATAGAGAAGTACATTAAGGATTTGAGACATTGAGAAACTTGTGGGAGAACACTGAGTTTATTAAAAAAAAAAACCTACATATCCATGAATGTCCACATCTGACTGACCACAAAGCCTGTTTGGCAGGATGTGTATCTAGGTTTTCTGACTTTTAAGATCAATTGGAAATTAAGATTTTTAATTTCTCTGTGTTTAAATATTGGCTCCATTTCCTGCCAAGCACTGAATGTGGGAGCAAACAAACATTTTGTGGGTAGCATTTAGCCTGCATGCTGGCTGTTTGCAACTTCTGCTGAGTCTAATAGCTTACAGTTTACACTAAGAGCATAAACGTGTAAGTTCAGCAAGCAGGTTAAGAATATAAAGATAGAGCCTGGTTTCATGTTTTATGTAATCCCATATGGCATTCTCTTGTAGTTCATTATAAATATTCATTGTACGCATTTTATGTGACTGGCACGATGCTGGATACTGAGGATTCAGTGATAAATAAGAGATACAATCTCTTTTTCTCATAAGAACAAGACAAAGTAAGAGGCAATAATTTTTTTTTTTTTTTGCGGTTCACGGGCCTCTCACTGTTGTAGCCTCTCCTGTTGTGGAGCACAGGCTCCGGACACGCAGGCTCAGCGGCCATGGCTCACGGGCCCAGCCGCTTGGTGGCATGTGGTATCTTCCCAGACCGGGGCACGAACCTGCGTCCCCTGCATCGGCAGGTGGACTCTCCACCACTGCGTCACCAGGGAAGCCCGAGGCAATAAAATTTTGTACAGTTTGGATTCTATAATAAAGGGAGGATAAGGTTCTAAGGGAGGGCAAAGGAGTAACCAAGTCTTAAAGGGTCATTCTTACAGGAATAATTGATATCCAATTTGAAATAGAAAAGAGTTCAGTTTACACAGACTCGCCAAGACTTGAGAGACCATCATCTCTTCTGGAAACTGGACATTGTGAAAATTTGGTTCAGTTATATAAAGGGATAAATGACAAGGGCCATTGTTGGAGAGCTAGGAAGATCAAGTTGTGAGGGGCTTTGGAAACCATGCTGAGGCCATATTGAGTATAGACTGTTTCCTGATAACAGGGAGGAACAAGCAGATTTTGGAGGGAGCACCACAGTTAAATGTTCATGTTAGAATCATCTGCCTAGCCACAGTGTGGAAACATGGATTGGAAAGATCAAGGCTGAAGTCAAGGAGAACAGATAAAAGGCTATCAGTGGAAGGAGGCAGAAGATGATGTGCCTCATATAGCTTCACTAATGGCGAGCCTAAGTGGACAGGGAAGAAAAAATTAAGGAGGCAGAATCAACAGGTTCCCCTGGTGGAAGGGGCTAAGAAAGATTTCTACTTTAAGGTGTCAGGTGATTTGGGGAGACAGGTATGCTAGAAGGAAATACTGAGGGAGGGACAGGTACATCATGTCTTGAAGGACTTGTATTTGTCTTCAAAAAATTCTCAGTAGTCCAGAGAAAGAGAAGCCAGGCAGCTGGATTAATTGAGGTTTCATTATTGCTTCTGTGAAGGTAGGGGCATGGCAAGTGGGTCAGGGGACAAAATAGCCATTTCAGATATGTCCAGAGTATTCTATATGCCCAGAATTGGGGTTTCATTATGCAGGTGAGTGATTGAAATGGAATCCCATGAAGTCTAAGAGAAGTTGAATAGGAAACAAACATGGCGACTGCTAGAAACTAGATAGCAGACTTTTGGGTTCCACTGGGCATGTGATGAGTTTGGAGCTTGGAAGTTGATATTCCTGCGGTCCACACAACTGAAAAGAAGCCTAACAAACTGAAAATCAGCCACTCTTATTAGGTCTATCAGAGAAGTGAGGTCACAGGGCAAATGGTTGCCCCCCAAAAGGAGAGACAGGTGAATACAAATACAGATTACCAGAACAGCACTTGGGGATTGGAAACCTCCATAGTACCTGCTAAGACAACTTGAACTGTGAGGGGTGAATTGCTGGAGATTCCCTGTGGACAAGTTTCATAGTTAAAAACTCCAGGGGGGGCTTCCCTGGTGGCGCAGTGGTTGAGAGTCCGCCTGCCGATGCAGGGGACACGGGTTCGTGCCCCGGTCCGGGAAGATCCCACATGCCGCGGAGCGGCTGGGCCCGTGAGCCATGGCCGCTGAGCCTGTGCATCCGGAGCCTGTGCTCCACAACGGGAGAGGCCACAACAGTGAGAGGCCCGCGTACCGTAAAAAAAAAAAAAAACAAAAAAAACTCCAGGGGGCCTGGGCATAGAGGGACCTCCACACTCTAGTGAGTTTTACTTCCAGTTGCCCTACCACGTTCTCAGTGAAGATCCAACAGAAATTCCCTGGAGCTTCTGTGAAGGTGGGGAGCTGGGTGGGTGGGTCAGGGGACAGAATAACCATTTCAAATATGCCCAGAGTATTCTATTCCTAACAAGCCTTGCCCCCAAGGGAAACAATTTTACCAGAGTCTAACTGACCTGGGGGAAGGGAAATGCCCAGCTCTAGTTTGCTCTAGGCTTCCTGTCTAGCACCTAAGGGGGAAACAATACAAAACAAAACTAAGAAGTACACTGAGACCTATTCCTAAGATGGTAGAGACCAGATATCTAAACACAATTGATGACCCAGAGACCTGGAAGAAGTTAGTGAGAAAGGGGAAGTCTTACCAGTTTGTGGTCAAAGAGAAGGATACTCGAATTTAAAATTTCAGAGGCAGAACAATTGGTGTGGGCTGCTGCCTTATCCAGGTTGCAGGATCTTTCAAAAGAATCTAGAAAACAAAGCAGATTCAGAAAAGGAATGAAAGAGTTGGCCTGAAACAGGTATGAGGGGGTCAGAATGGCTTATTGGTCAAATAAAATCTGTAAGTATTTAAAGGTAACGCTGCAAAATAAATAAGCTTACTGAGTATCTATTAGCCTGTTCATGGCAGCCATTCAGAAACTTTCTCTCACGATTATCATATTTGTGAAGGTCATGCCATATATTCTGGCATCAACATAGCAAAACTCAGAGATAAAATTGTTTTTTAGGTAGTTCAGGTTTATGAGAAATCTCTGAGGTTTTATTATCTTGGGGACCAGAATTAATCAGTTTGATGCTGTTATTTTTAGTTTACCTCAGGGTGCAAAGTGTTATTTTGTCTGTCTGTTGTTGCTGTTTTTTTATGCCCTGACTGTGGTGTGTGAAATACTTAGTTTTGTTGGCAGCAGGTCAAAGTGCCATTTTTTTTTTATTCTGTAAGTCTTACTTCTAGTGCAGAACTGGCCCAAAACCATGACAATTACCAATCCTTCCCTTAGTAACTAATCCAAATAAGCTCATAAAAAAAAAAAAAAAAAAAAAAAAAGACAAGCAACTGCACATGTCAATGGCTCTCTTCTTCTATATCATAAAGATTTGGAAATAAGCATTACTGTATTTTGCCTAGGAAATAGCTCCCTAAAATAAATATGTCCATTCTAATACTCGGAATATAACTTATACCATTTTGTAGTAACACCCTGAAGCACTTTTGAGATTTTGCTGTAGAAAATAACAACAAAACCAGACTATCAAACAAATAAACAATAAAAATCTCAGATCTATAATTTATAATAAATATATTTCATATTCACTTATTTGAAAGAAGATCATTTCCTACTGTGGAAGAATGTGCATGGGTTTTTGTGACAGTTATCTGCTACTTCCAAGTTGGGCTTTTCTTGCTGCCAAAGTAATGACCTTATAATGAAGGTTGAGCTTGGTTTTATATATATATATACACACACAAACATATATATACACACACATAATGGTATTATATGTATATGTGTATACATATGTATGGAAATAATTTATACATGTATGTATATATACATATAACATATGTATGTATATATATGCATATATACACACATATAACTTATGGAGGGCCTGGAACAAAATGTGCAGTCAATAAATATCAGCTATTAAAATACGTGAATCTACTATGGTGTTTATAAAACAGAAGATGCTTAGTATATGCTCACCTATGACATTTCAGAAGAGATTTCGTTTACTGTCCTCTAAATTCATTTATACACATTATGGAATTAAAACCTAAATGTAATAAAAATGAAAGCTAAGGGTCAAATGTGACACAAATTATTAGTGCTGGAGATGAAGGAGATATAATCACTTACAGTGATAGAGAAGAGAAAGAAGAATAAAAGTTAGAATAAAATGATGATTTTTCATTTCTTCAGTTAAAGCTGGCAGTGACACAGAGAAAAAGATAATGGAGACAGCTGGAGATAAGCAAGCACAGAAGAGAGGGAAGGATGCAGGTGGAGAGTTCCACTTGTGGGTCATTAATGTAGACGGAGATGAAAGTAAAGGCAGAATTTAGATTTTCTTGGTAGGACCAAAAAGAGAGAATAAAGACAGGAAAATTAAAAAGAGGTTCTTAAAAAGATGCAATGATGTGAGAAGGAGCAGTGAATACTCATTAAAAGAAGGTTGAAGGATCAATTGAAAGATTGAAGAAAAAGATATATAAATAATCAGAATTATTCAATTCTGGAAAGAGGAGAAAGACGATATGCAAGTTAGTAAAGCAGCCCCCTCCTCTCCCTTTTTCGTCCTATCAGTAAAAGTTTATCATGAGGTTATGGTCATCTTTCACCAGTAACTGTATTTCACCAGTAACTGAATTTAACCACAAACTGTAATTCTTTCTACCTGGAGAATGATTTCTCTGTCCTACCATAATCATTGTTGGGGATAAGCTCAAACGCATTTCTCTCATGTCAACTTCTTTAGAATTCATTCCCCTCCCCATACTCTCACTGTGCTAGTTCTTACGTCAATCAGCATTACCATCAGCCATGGATTATAAATATTTCATTCATGTATACATGAAGTACTATTGAGCACCCACCATGAGTTTGACATTTTGTTGAGTTTTGGGGGTGCAAAAGTGCTCTCAAGGATTTTGTAATGCAATGGTGACACGCTGAGATATTGGCAAATAAATATAATAAACGATTGAATATATCATGGCCATCTATTGACTAAAAAGACATATAAAGGAGAGAATGACAAAATCTACTTGAAGATTATCAAGACAAAGCATCAGAAGGAAGGTGTGCTCCCTATGTTATTGAGAAAAAGGGATTGAACTAATGGAGTGAGTGAAGTACAAAACCATAGCAGAGAGCCATGGTGAGCAGAGCTTAGGAGGTCTGCTGAGAGCATGTGTCTCTCTGTCTTTTTTAACATTTTGAAGATCAGTTGAAAGCTAAACATAAAACACGCACACACAAATATATCTCCAAACAATTCTTTCAACTAACTCCCCCGTGTTAATCCCAACCCTCAGTTCAATGTCTTTCACATAGTAGTCACCTGATTGCTGTTTATTAGAAGAATGTACAAATGACAATACAGTTTTTCCAGCTGCTGCATATAGCAAAAATAAGAAACAAACTTTCTTCCAAGTGAACAGTAACTGCCAAAATCTCTCCTTGCTGTATGTTTGTTAAGCTGCAATAATAGCTAGGAACTCCTGCTAGCACCAGAATATCATGTAAATCAATGCTCAAAAGCAATATTACTGTACACCATCTTGCTTTTTGGCTTTTATTTCAGGGCTCCTGAAGTCTGGTTACAAATAGGTCATTTATATTCTCACATTTATTTTTTATAGTTTTCATAATGAAAACTAGGTCCCTACCATCGCTATACATGTACTCAGTTTTCATAAGCAAGACCATGGAGAAGATGAGTTGCTCGAAGTTGTAAAGCAGATTGCTTAGTGCACTAAAAAGGCATTGCTTTCCCCCATGTACATGTTTTATTTGCATTTTAAGACTCTAGTAAAACTCTATTAACCATCATTCTCCTATTTTAGTAATTTTCTCATCTTGGAATTTTGGGGGGACAAAGTAGAAACACATTTCTTTAGTATTATTAATATTTACAACAAATTTTATGGAAAAGCATCTAATAAACAATATTGTTGCAAGGGTAACAGAAAATAGGAGAAAAAATAAAGGAGGAAGCAGGGAAAATCCAGACTCCTACTCCTCTAATAAACCAACTGTTTTCATTCACAATGGTTATGTTTAGACTTCAAATGCACTTGTTGGTAAAGAACAACTGTGGAATTAATTTTATGTGAGCATAACAGCCAGCTTTATCTTTTCTACAATAAAACTATCGTCTCGGGGATGAGAGAGCAGAGCTCAGATGGCTCCCAAATTTCATCTGCTTCCAGTGAATTTCCTCCCTTGCAGCCCTCAGGCTGCTCTCAGAGGCCTGGTCTAGAGGACACATTGTGAGTAACTGCATTAGCCAACAAACTCTAGTACAGCAGCAGCATGTTACATTTTGAGGGCAGCCACGTAGAAACAAGGTTTATTAGAGATGAAGAGAGAAGGGCGACTATTTCAAGAGAGAGTCCTGGTTATGAGAGAAGGTCCTTCAGTCTCACTACCTGGATTGATTGTAGAGCCCACCACCCACATATTGTGAGGCTTGGGCAAGTTACTTAACTTTGCTGATCCTTGCTTCTTTCTATCTGTAAAATATATACAATGATCGTACTGATGTTATAGGGGGTTGAGGAGCTGCAGGTGATTTAACATGTGTAAAGTGCTAGGCTAGGTGTATAATAAACAATAAATGTTAGCTCAGTTGTTCTCTAAATCTAAACCTTATTCCCCCTCTCCTACCTACCACCAATTGTGCTGACTTAACGTGTAAAGAGGGCTATCAGCCAGGTATGGAATGCTACACAGACATTAAAAACAGGAAATCTGGGGGAGCCGGCCAATGAAAAGATCCTCAGGTAAGAATGGATTCCTTCTGGTTTGTAACCTTCTTCCACGTAGCCGTAAATAATTCCATTTGGTCTGAGCTGTGCTGGATTCTGGTTGAACCTCTTTCTATATTCAAAGTATACGCATTTCTCAAATTATTATGAAATGCTTTCTTCAAAGTATCAAGAAAGTAACTGTGGCAGAATAAGTGCTTGAGTTCGAGTCCTGGCCTTCTGTCTCACTAGCTCTGTGACTAAAATATTGTTTCCCCTTTCTGGACCTTATTTCAATAATATAATATGTTATCTCAGATAATCTATCAGGTTCCTGGAAGCTCTAAAATTTCATGTGGATTAATCCATGCCTGTAATTCCAGGAGTCAAACCAAATGAGAGCCAAATATAAATGCTGCTGTGTTTCTGTGGTCTTTAGTATGCTGTAACCATTTTATCAAGTAAGTAGGAAAGTTAGAAGATTTTAATGAATAAGACTATTTTCTGATTCTGCAATTTGCTTAGTTTTATACTAATTTATTTATTCATTCATTCAGTAAGAATTTACTAAATGTCTTCTATAAGTCACACCGTTTACTGGATTCTGGCAATACAGACATAGGTTAGGATTCCTGGCCATTAGAGTATGGGGATCCCAATAGGAAACATACATATGTTAGCAAATAATTGCAGTATGGTATGATGAAAGCTATGTATAATATGTGCAAAAAGAGTCTTGAACACAGAGAAGTAGAAATTTTGAATGAAATGGAGAAACAGAAAAAGAATGGGCTTTGAAGTCAGGTAGAATTTCCATTCGGCCATCTACAAAGTAGGTGACTGTACAATTTGTTTAGCTCCTTTACGTCTCAGTTGGTTGTCTGAAATATGATGACGGTAATACCTATTTTAAAGTGTGGTTATGACTAACCACGCTTTAAAAAAGGTTTGCTACCTTCTCAGAAAAAGGGTCGTTTGCTCTGGGTCTTAGAAGAAAGAGTAAGAGTTTGCTTGGTGGATGCAGTGAAATGGGTGTGTGAAAGGGTGGGATGTATATTGAACAATACATTTAAAGACTTATTCTTCATCCTAGATAGTGGTTCCCTGTTACTGGAGGAGAACATCCATAGAAAGAATATGGTAAATGATTGTGTAAAGAGGATTTGTTCTCAGATAGGCAAGGGTTTTGCCTCTCATGCTGTCTTATAGGCAGGCATTGAAAGATGATTAGTATTCCTCTTAAATACATGTTTCTAAGATTACCTTGGTATTAATATGGTCATGGAAGTTACTCCTAGCTATTTCAGTGAGTAAAGAAAGATAGACATTAACAAGGTAATATCCTCAGAAGGACTGTAGGATTTAGCAGAAGTTTGCGGTTATACTTTTAACGCAGCAAAACTTGACAGATTCGTGCCTTTATTTACATTTTAAAATACTGTTTTGGGGTTAGAGAAAGGAAATCAAACAATATGCTTAAAAGTAGGAGACTTGGTTTAGTGAATAAGATGCAAAGAATCAAGTTAGCATTTTCAGTGATTTTAAATGATTTTAAAATACCTTGGTTTCTCGTTATACTTTATTGATCTTTCAACATTGTTTCAAACACTAGTTGAAAATTATTTTTCCTAAAAATATTAACGGCCTCGACCCCCATTGTTTTCTGACTTCTCCTGTCACTAATTAGAAGCTGATGAGTGTCTATTCTCCTTCCTTTCAATGTCACTTTCTTTCCTCTCTCTAGAAGTGTTTAGTATCTCAGTTTTGAAATTCACAAGGATGCAATTAGGGTTTTTTTTTTCCCATTATTTTTATTATCCATGCACAGGATACTTAGGAGTTCTATCAGTCTGATAACTTATGTCTTTCTTCAGTCACAAGGAAATACTTGTTCTATACTTGTTTGGTGATATCTCCTCTAGTTATATTGTTACTTCTTTCAAGGAATCCTCCTGGTAGTGTTTTGGATCTTTTGGTTTGAGCCTCATTGTCTCTTCCCTTTCCTCTTATTTTGTTTCTATCTATTTTTATTGCTATTATCAAATATTCTGAGGTGTTTTTTCATCTTTATATTTTAGACCTTCTGTTGATTATTTTTTAAATGCCTGTAATCATATCTTTAAACTCTTAAGAATGATTTCTTATGCTTTGTTTTTTTCTCTCCATCGTAGCAGTCCTCACTTTATGGGTAAAATATCTTCTCAAATCCCTGTGGATATGTTAATTAGAGAGCTCTTTTAAGTTCTTTTATGTTGTCTGAATTATCTATTTTTTTCTCAGGGTAAATATTTCTGTTTTAGACTTTTTGGTCATTTTCTATGGTACTAATTATTCTCATAAACATTGTGATTTGTGGTACTCTATTCACATTTAATTGTGTGGGTTTCCATTACATTTAGATGGTTAAGGCTATTTTCCAGCTACATTGATCTTATAAGACTCAGTTTGTTTATGACTTCCACAGACATATTTTTATTTTTTTAAACTAATTTATTTATTTTTGGCTGAGTTGGGTCTTTGTTGCTGTGCGCAGGCTTTCTCTAGTTGTGGAGAACTGGGGCTATTCTTCACTGCGGTGCATGGGCTTCTCATTGTGGTGGCTTCTCTTATTGCGGAGCACAGGCTCTAGGCATGTAGGCTTCAGTAGTTGAGGCTCATAGACTCTAGAGTGCAGGCTTAGTAGTTGTGGTGCACGGGCTTAGTTGCTCCACGGCATGTGAGATCTTCCTGGACCAGGGCTCGAACCCATGTCCCCTGCATTGGCAGGGGGATTCTTAACAGCTGTGCCACGAGGGAAGCCGCAGACATATTTTTAAAAGGAACAGTTCATTGTCAGGTAAGTACAAGGTTAGTCAGCTGGAAATTCTGAAAGAAAAATTTGTAGTCAAGATTATTCCTGGTTTTCCAGCTTTAAGACTCAGTCTTTTTAAAGAGTACTGCCACAGACCTCATACTTGGAAATATTCTGTAGGCTTGTAGCTCTGCTGACTGACCTAGAGAAGCTATATTAAATAGGAGATAATAGGTGAAAACGTTAAATAATAACAACAGGACAGTACTAATTTTATAAATCATGTGCATCTACAATGGTAAGGAAGCAACTGGAGTCAGTAGTCTTGATATTAAAAATTATATTGGAAAACTTGTGATAGCAGAGTGGCTCTCTTTTGCATCCATAATACCTTATGAATGTTGCTATTATTGCCCTCACACTTTTACATTATAATCATTGATTGAATTATTTATATCTCCTTTTCCTACTAATACCTTGATCCACTGCATTGTGTTCATTCTTGAATCAGTAGTGCTTATCACACTTCAGGGTGGGTGGCAGTTAATGTTTGTTGGCTAAATGACTGAATGAATAAGGTAATGAATGCATGGAGATTCTTGAGTTTCCCACTTGTTTCTTTTACCTTGGTCAAGGCGTTTCGCTTGTCTGACCATCAGCTTCCTCATTGTAATATAAGGGTAATGTGTATCCACTTTTATTTCTTTTCAGAGGTTTCATAAAAACCCAAGTACTATAAGATATACTAGCGCATCATAAAAAAATCTTCTGTGCTATGTATGCATGACTTCTATTATTATCATTATCATTGTCATCACCATAATCTCGTCACCTTCATTGTCATCATCATCATTTTCATCATTCTAAGTCAAGCAAGGACCCTTTTCTATTTATTTAAATCTACCTATTTGATAATACTTTCTAGGTTTATCTGATTGATGTGGGTGTTTTTATTTTCTACCTTTCAATCACTAATTATACAGAAAATGCTTATTAGGATTTGTAAAGAAAATATACATTCACTGGAATAAAGTAATGGCCTAATGTCTCCAGAGACTTTCTAGATGACTAATGTAAATGCTATGTTCAGAAGATTTTACAAATAGTAAAGGATGATGAACACAAAAAGTAAACATTTGTATAGTTTTTTATACTTTTCAAAATACCTTCACAGAAATTTATACATTTAGCTGTTATTATTGCTTCATGATATACTTAGGTGATGTGCTGTTATTCCGATGTGAGTGATGAGGAAGTGGAAAGCATGAAAGGTTAAGTAATTTGTCTAAGGTCAAAGTTAATCAATAACAGAAGTGATAACAGAGCTCATGTACAATCCCCTAATTTAGTATTATTTTATTATATGACATCAACATATACATCCAAATTCTAACTTGGTCACTACATTTACAACAATAAAATTGCATCTTTTTTTTTTTTTTTTTTGATAATGGGAGAGGCAGAGTGTAGAGAAGATCAAATGCACTTGGCTTCTTTCATCTTATCCACCAGCTATTCTTAGTTCTCATTTATAAAACTGTGTTAACTGGACCCCCAAATAATGAGGCCTCATTTATAAAACTGTGTTAATGGGACCCCCAAATAAGCAGGCTTTAATGACAGAACAGAACCACTATTTCTTTTTCCTTAGCCAGTTTTTCCTTGGCCAATGAACTAATTATTGAAGAGAACTTTATTATATTTTTCCCCGTTCACTTTTAGACAATAATCAAAGAAGCAGGAAGAAACGTGATAGTGTCTAGGGACAATTATTGCAACTATTTTGCTTGCAATGTAAAAGACATTAAAAAAAAAGGCGAAGTGGTGGGAAATGGGTGTTACTTTCTACAGATAGTGCATTGCCTGACTCATATGGCCAAAGAGCAAAGTCATTTATGGGGAATCATTGTCTCCAGCAAGATCATTAAAGAAAATAAATGCTTCTGGAAATATAAGAGAGTTGGACCTAAATTAGGGAAACCATTGGCCACATGTGAATCCCAAGCTGTATGCGTAAGCCTGATCTGATTAACTGTTTTGAAAATTGCCTTTGCAGTGAAATTTAGAGCACACAAGAAGAAGGATGGCTTTTAGAGGATACTGAGAGCTTGGCTCTGAGGGTGGAAATTTGAGATTTGTATTAGACCACCCAACTCAACCAGCTCTCTCCCTTCATTTAAAGAATAATAATTACATTCGTTGAAAGATTTTTATGTTCTAGGAACTATTGGATGCTTTGCATATATTATATCAAATCTTGCCAACAGTCTTAGAAGATGAGTTGAGGAAGCTCTGAGTCAGAGGAAGCTCTGAATAATGATAATGATGTTGATAATAGAAATAGTTATTATGTATTGAAAACTTATTAAGTAGTGACCATGTTTTTTTAACCCTCAAAACACTCCGATTGCTACAGGTGCTCTTCTTTTTGATTTCCATTTATAGAGAAGGAAACTGATGCCAAAGATATTAAGTAACTCGCCCAAGGTTATACTTGCCAAAGAGCTGGAATTTGAGCACAGCAATCTAGTTCTAGAGCCTGTATCCCTGATTACAATGCTAGACTGATAAGAACTAAGGAGTATGGATCATCTTATTCACCACATAGTAGAAACTTGATAATCACTTGTACATAAATTAAATGAAGAAACTAAGTTTCAATGAGAAGGAAGGAAGGAAGAAAGGAAGGAAGGAAGGGTTTGCCAAAGTTACTGTGTCTCTCTGACTGCAAGCTGAAGTCAGATTTTCCTCAGCAAATATATCACAAAGCCAAGTCTGTCCTTATTGATCAGGCCTATGACCATTCTGAATGGTGGTATTAAAGATGGTCTCTAGAGTATGCAGGCCAAAAGGGGGCTGGAAGATGGTCTCTAGAGTATGCAGGCCAAAAAGGGGCTGGAAGGAAAGGATCCAGATAAGTCCTTCTTGGGATGCTATGCATACAGGTATGGCTGGGTTAGCCCTGGAAGGCAAGTTGCATCTTCACAGCTGGAAAACATACTTGCCAGCTCTTCTCTGCATGTATTTTTTTTTCTTTGTTATCCCAAAGCCTTGGTAAATCACACATTTTACATTTCATCTGAGTAACTTCAAATTTACATAAAGGTTTAAAGAATAAAAATAATACAAAGAACACCCAATACCCTTTACCTAGCATAACCTTTCGTTGATATTTTACTCTATTTGCTTTAATAGAGTTTGCACTGTCTCTCTCACACACATATTCTCTATCTATATATCTATCTATCTATGTTTCTATCTACCTACCCACCTACCTATCCATCTATTTATCTGTATGTTTTTGTTGTTGTTCTTGTTTACTTTTACTTTCTGAATCATTTGATAGTAAATTACCTGTATCCAGGCTCTTTACTTCAAAATTCTTCAGTGTATCTTTCCTACGAACTGGGATATTATTTTATGTAGACCAGAACAGTTGTCAATTACATTAAATGTGATACAACACTTTTACCTAATCTACGATTCATATTCCAGTGTTGTCAATTAACCCAATAATATCCTTTTTGACTTTTTCCACCTCTCATACGGGATCAAGTCCAAGATTAGTATTGTATTTAATTATCATGCCTCTTTAGTCTTTAATATGGACAATTTTCATAGCTTTTTTTTTCTTGGTCTTTTATGTCAATTAACAAAAATAATAGCATCTTTCTCTTTTATAAGTAGAACATTCCTCATTTCTTTGTTTTTCCTGATATTTCTTCCTGATTAGATTCAGGTTGTGCATTCCCAACTGGAGTACTATACAGGTGATATTGTGAACTTCTGAGAGTATCACATCTGGAGGTGTATTCATCTGCTACATTGATCAGTCCATCAAGGCATTGATTTCCCCATGATATAGTTTCTATTTTTTCCCCTTTATTACCAATAAGCAGTAATTGGGGAAATACTTTGATTATGTTGTAAATAGCCTGCTCCTAATCCAAATTTCCTTCTAAATTTAGCATCAATTAATGATTTGTGCCTGGTCCAATGGTTACTGTGGTTGTTATAAATGATTTTCCCTCTCCAGCCATGTAGCCTGAGATCTAGTTTGTGCTACGTGCCATACACAGCACAGGGCCAGCTGTGTTAGTCAGGTTCTCCAAGAAGCAGGTGCTACAGCAGGATTAAATATGGGAAGGTCGTACTAAGGGAAATGATTGTATAATTGGAGATAGGGAGAAATTTGGAAGAAGCTGGATGTACCATCAACTGAGATGCAAATCTGACGTTGAGTGAGGGAGAGAGGGAGTGAGGGTTGGGTGAAAATGTTTTAGACTGCAGTACAGACTAAAGGAGGGTCAGAAAAGCCATTGGATAGTCCTTGAGCCAAAGGTGGCTATCAGATGGGACTGTATTTCCCAGAAATAGATCTGCCATAGTAACTCTGCTGTATTCGCATTCCTTGACTGGGAGCGGCATGAGGGCTATGGCAATGAAACTCCCTGTAGTACAAAGTCTTCTGGGCACATTTAACTACTGCTTTAGCAGCATCCTTTTTGAACATCATGTTACCACTATCTAACAAATCTAATCACACTGCCCTTTTCTCCTCATAGATACATTTGAGAAATACAATCATGTAGACGAAAGCACCTTGTAAATATCAAAACTCTATACCAGTCTAACAGGATTGCTGTTCCTACTACTGTTTTTTTTTAAATTTTATTTTTATTTTTTATTGAAGTGTAGTTGATTTACAGCAATGTTTCAGGTATACAGCAAAGTGATTCCTATATATATATATCACTCATAATGAAAGGGACAGAGAATAAAGCAGTCTCCACAGTGTAGCGTCTACATTTAGGCATTTATCTGCATGTGAGGCTAACAGGAGGACTTTTTACTGAACTTACCTCTCACTCCTTTTTGCCTATTTCTTTCAAGGTGGTTTACTCTAGAATATAAGTCCTGAGGAAGAAAATACTCCTTCACAGAGCAAGAAGGAAAGGGTAAAAATAATTATGCTTAAGAGGGGCCTGTAGATAAGTACTGCTATGTCTCATAACTATCTTATTATCTAATATAAAATATTTCCCCCAAAAAACAGTTAAAAATCTCTGTGTGCTTCACATGAAATTAGTTTTGTTTGTTTTAACTGAGGTTGAAAAATTTGCTAGAATACTATCTTCTTAGAGGTGTTGTGGTGAAATGAGAGCAAGCACAGGCTTTGTTGCTGAGGACTCTCAGAATGTGGAGAGTTTAACCTACTTAAACTTCAATTTTCTCATATCTAAAATGAAAAATAATAACATGTTCACTCCATGATTGATGGAAGCAGTAGATATAACAAGTGTCAGGTGTCCAACTTAGCCCCTGGCAAACAATAGATACAATAAATTGTGGTCATTGTTATTAAATCAAGAAATGTCTATTAAGCACCTGTTATGTGTTAGTCACTATGCTAGATGCTGAGCCATATATTAAATAGATAGAGAGACAATCCCTGCCTTCCAGAAGCTTACAGTGTAATGGGGAATATAGACAAAGAGGCAATACCTACAGTGAAAAAAGGCCTTGACAGGGTAAAAACAAGGTGCTTTGGGAATATATAGAAGGGTCATTGAACCTAGAATTGGGAAATCAGGGAAGTCTTACTGGGGAAAAGATGTTTAAGAAGACCCAAGCACAGGTAGAATTCAGTCAGTCAAAAGGTGAAAGTAAGAGTAGAGGAGAATTCCTAGTAGAAGAATCAGCATATATAAAGTCCTGGAGGCAAGAACAAGCATTCCCTGTTCAGGAAACTGGAAGAAAATCATGGTGGGGATTAAAGGTCGTGGTAGAGTGGTGGGAAAACAAAGTCTGTGAGATGAAAAGGGCCTTGAAATCAGTGTTAATGACTTTATATCATTAGCCAATACCTAAATACTGACACATAGCAGATACTGAGTAATTGTTGAATATAGGGAGTTATTTTTATCATGCAGTTTTTTTTGAGATACCCATACTTTTCTGCCGAAATATTCTTTGGAAATAAAACTGTGTGCCACATAGAAGCGCTCCTGGGTTCTCCCTGAAAGGTAATATTGCATATGAAAATCTCCCAAGTGGCATAGATGTCACAAAATCTTTAAAGTTAGAATCATAACATGGGATTAATATTTACCTCCAACAAATTGAACTGCTTCTCTAAACTAGAGAGTTCTAGTTTTCCCATGGGTGTGTCAATTTCATTTTCTTTAATTAAGAGAGTCTGTGAAAAGAGTCTAAGATCCTGTCTAGTCTAACCAGGGGGAACCTACCTGATCAGAGATTGGAGCACACAGAAACACACACATGAACTCTTTCCAAAGCAGTTGTTTGAAGTGGTCCAAAAACATCCACAAGCTGCACCTTTGATCAAAGAAAAATAAGAGGTAATTCCCAAGTCAAACTGAATTCTCCATGGGTATTTGTGGCAATTTGATTGAAAATTGTATACTATCAAATCCCCATGGAGTATGTTTGAGGTTTGGAAAGACATAAATATTTGAGGACAACGGAAATTTGTGAAATCCAGAGAAGTTTATTGACAGGACTTATTTCAGTTTTCCCAGGCCAGAGAGATAAAAAGGTTTTCTCTGTTTTTCTTTAAATACTTCATCCATTCCAAAGAGGATAGCTGGGTAATCCCCAGACAGGAAGAGTTACTGACTTACCACAGATACATAGATGTGGGACAGCAGTATGGTCCCAAGTGCTAGCTTTGTGGATGGTTACAATATCTGGCCATCGCTGTCCCCATTTGCAAAATATGCCAGGTGGTCTTTGTATTAATTGATTCCTCATGTTCCATCTTTCCTGATTCACATCTGTTCTAATGAAGAGAGTGTATAAAGGACTATCTAAAGCTTGTGCCGTATAAGACTATCAAATGAGAGTTTTTAAGTCCAGTCAACTGCCTATATGTTGAGTCATTCTTTTCAAGCATATGTTTGCGTTTAGCTAAACAGAGCCAGATCTGACCATGGGGTACAGTGGTACAGGCAGCTGTATGCATAGAAGCATTGCCCAACAATGAAATAAAGGTGCCAAACGGAAAGAGAAGTGACGACAGTCCAATATTGGGGCCACTCAGCAGAGTCACTCATGAAGTGACTGGTGACCAGAAATAAGCCTTGATCAGGGCGTGCCGTGCTCACGAGGCAGCCAGAAAAACTTGAGGCTGGACTTTAGCTTTGCCACTTACTAGTTGTACAGCCTTAGGCAAGCTGGTTACTTACTTAGTCTAAGCTGTGATGGCTTCACCTTTGAAACTGGGAGAATGGTACCTAATTTCAGACTTATTTGAGAGTTCAACAAAATGACATGTAAAATACTTAGTATGCTAGGTATTCATTACATGGTGACTATTATAGTTTATTATTATATTTGTTGTTATATTGTTATTAATAATAATATCAGTAAGAGCAGAACATCACTATCAGCATCACTTGACATATCTTCCTTGTATAGCTAATAGTTGACTTACTTAGTTTAGTTAATTTGCCATAAAGTTACCTAACTGTTTAACTCAAACCATGATGTAAACAGTTCCAGGTTATTGGTAGGAAACATGTATAGATATAGATATGTATATATGTTATATAAGGGTGTAATGATCAAATAAGGTAGGTAAATAAATTACAGTACAATGAAATATAGATATGTGAATGACACTTAGGATATCATAGATACTGGAGTAATTAACTTTCCCTAATGAGAGATTAAAAGGAGACCCAAGGTGTAGCAATGACAAACTCAGGTCTGTTTTTGTAGCCTTTTTATTTTTTAATCATGTGAAATAATGTTTATTGCTGCCAGTTATATAATCAGTACACCTTTCTTGAAGAAAATTAAGAAAATATTCACATACATGAAAATAAAATTATCCCAAATCCCAGCAACCAGAGAGACTAACAGTTAACATTTTATTTAACAGATAACTATATTTTAGATCAATTACAGTATTATGTAGATAAACTCTTAATAAGAATCTAATTCTCTGAACTTATTCTGTGCCTTCTATCCAACTACTTCCAGACTTCTGTTCATGCCATTCTCTCCTCAAAGAAGGAACCCAATCTCAATCTACTCACCTTTAAGACTGAGTTATTTAACATCCCTGAGCATCTGTTTTATCATAAGATTTTTGTGGGGATTTAGTAATGCACATTAAGAACCTAGTACAGAAGGTGCTATACAAATGGTAGTCATTGTTACAGCTAAAAAGTCCCCTCTTTAGTGGAACTTTCACAGTTTACTTCAGTCGTTCTCTGACGCTATTTGTATGTCACTTGCATTGGAATGCCTCATCGTGAGCCACTACGTGTCTTATCTCCCTCACCAGGATCTGAGTTGATTTTGGGCAGGTCTTGTATTTGTAGCCTTTTGATTGTATGTTAGATGTAGTTTAAATATAATCCTTTTTTTTTCTTGTGTCATTTCAAACACAGTCAACAAAGCATGAAAAATCTTATATGTAGTTGAGTTATCAATTTAAATGAGGTCTTTACCTAATGGTATAAAGAAAGGAAAAAAGAAAAGCAAAGAAAAACAATTTAGATTGTTTTCCTCCTGGATTTTTTCTTTTCGATAATCCTTATTATAGATTTTTGAAAAGAGTGGATTTGGGGAGACTGCTCGTTTATTTTCCTCTTTGCTGGTACTAGGTCTAAATTTACCTTTTAATTTACTTTATTCATTACACCAAACTACACACAGTCATTACCTGGAGGTTTTAAAAAGGAGTACAATAATGTGGACAAAGGATTATCTAACAGTAGCATTCTATAGCAAAGTGATCAAATTAAATACTTAGGGAACTGAAAAGTTCTTATGGCCTGGCTGCTACATTAAAAATGTATGGTTTATTTCTCATTGCATGAGGACATCTCCCTAAATTATAATGTTAATTTAACACTGTAATATAGTTATCCCTCTCTATAAATATATGATTAGTTTGACTGATTTGGTTGATTTCTTTTTTTTTTTCTTCTTCTTTTTTCTTAAACATCTTTATTGGAGTATAATTGCTTTACAATTGTGTGTTAGTTTCTGCTTTATAACAAAGTGAATCAGTTATACATATGTCCCCATATCTCTTCCCTCTTTCATCTCCCTCCCTCCCCTATCCCACCCCTCTAGGTGGTCACAAAGCTGATTTGGTGGATTTCTTTGTCTTAACTTTGCACATGAGGTTGCATAAATTTCACAGTATCCTCTTAACATGGAATCATGAGAACAATAAGGCAGAAATGCCCAAGGAACATAAGACATATTGGGAACTGATTTCCTGTAAGGGATACCAATACAACTTAAACACTTGTGGAATGTTTGCAATGTCTATAATAAAAAGACTGCATGATCACTGTACTTTGTAACTACAAAGACTGAGCACAGCTCCTTGTAACCAATTATCTTAGCCAAGTCGTATTAGCAAGTATTTATTGAATGCCTAAATTATAATAATTTTCTGAGAACCATGAAGAATATAAATGCATAAGGGAATGGATTTCTCTTCTTTAAGATGTTTCACATTTAAATCAAAAGGAATATCTTCTCTCTAGGCATTGTTAGAAAACAATATGCAATGTGGTGTTAGAATTTTATGTTCAAGGTCATACCGATTTGTGTGCACTATTGTAGAGTGCAGTAGGTGGGGCTGAATTCAGAGAGGGGGACTACAGAAATAGAATAGGAAATAAGTAGGGATGTATAAGACGAAAGGACCCTTAGACAGTGGCACGGCATGAACAGAAGCAAGGAGTTAAGAAATAACATGTTAGATACTAATATTATATGGGGACTTCACGATATAGCGTACATTTTATTTTAGGAGATATAAATGAGGCTTGACTCATTACTTCCTGCTTTAAACCCTACCAATGGAAACTTTGTCCAGAGATCATTCATATCATCAATTCGTCCATAAGATTTATAGTGCCTTGTGATTAGAGTCTATGGAGATATCCTTATTTCTGCTCTCCCGTAACCCCAAATATAGTATAGTCACATAATGGGCCTTCAACAAAAATTCATTCATCAAAATAGAAGAGACCATTCTTACTTACAAGTTGCCTACTAAGTCAAGAGTGTAAAATTTCATTAAGCTAAATATTCCATTTGTCTCAAAAGATCTGTTTATACCTGGAGGGATAGAAATCTTTGGTAGGTTTTGACTATTGGTGGTTTTATGTTTTATTGAAAGCATTTAACTATATTTCAGCAAGGTAAACATAAAAGAAGGTTAAAAGGAATAGTCTCTTGCGTAGCTAGGTAGCTAGTGTTTGACAGCATAAATTGAATCTGTCCCTTATCTTATAAAGGCAGAAGACACCGAGAATAAGTGAAGAAAATTGGACTTCTAAAACGATAAAATATTCAATAACTCTACTGGAACAAAATCTTGTTTCTCATAACTTTATTTCTAACCAAATCTATGTTATATGGAAAAAAAACCCAAAACACTGCATAGAAAACACTTCAGTCTCCTACTTCATTTTAAAACATAACAAAAAACAATGGTGATATAACAACTGGAACCACTAAATGGGTTTCTACACGGTGCCTACGTTTCCTTGCTTATCTTTACAATGCCCCGGTCTCACACACAATGAAAATGAAGCAGACAAAGGTCAACAAATGCCCAAGGTTCTCAGCAGGTATGAAGCAGCCCTACCTGAAATCCAAGTTTTCTCTGATGTGAAAAGCTCATGTGCATTGCCTATGTCAGTATTTCCCAAACCGTAATTATTTATCATCTATTTAAGATATTTAGATATCTTAATTTAAGATTTAAGATATTCAGATATCTATTTAAGATATCTGAATATTACCTGGACTCTTTTTTATTGTGGTAAAATACATGTGACATAGAATTTACCATTTTAACCTTTTAAGTATTCAGTTTGGTGGTGTTAAGTATACCACATTGTTGTACCACCATCACCGCCATCCATCTCCAGAACTTTTTCATCATTCCAAACTTAAACTTACTACCTGTTAAACACTAACTCCCCTCCCCTCAGCCCCTGGGAACCACTGTTGTATTTTCTGTCCCTATGAATTTGACTGATCTAGCTAACTCATATAAGTGAAATCACATAATATGATTTGTGCTTTTGTGGCTGGCTTATTTCACTTAGCATGATGTTTTCAAGGTTCATCCATGTTGTAGCTTGTATCAAAATTGTATTCTTTTTTTCCCCCTCTGGCTTTATTAAGGTATACTTTCCAGTCAAATGTTGTATACGTTTAAGGTGTACAAACTGATGACCTGGTATAGGTAGATATTGTGAAATATTTACCAAAACCAAGCCAATCAACGTTAAGTTTAATAATATTCCATTATAATTTTGTTTATCCATTCAGCTGTTGATGGACATATGTTACCACCTTTTGGTGATTGTGAATAAGGCTTTACAAATATCTGTTCAAGTCCCTGATTTCATGTATTTTGGGTGTATAACCAGAAGCAGAATTTCCAGATCATGTACTTAATTGAACTGTTATTTCTTTAAGATTATAATGAAAAGTATTCATATAACTATTCAAAATAATTTTTTGCTACCTAAAATCATTTCATCCAGAAGTGTGTGTGCTGCCTTTAGTGAAATTTTACGCTTGAGAAAAGTAGTCCACTTAATGAGTCTAGACTTTTATTCTAGTTACCTCAAACTAAACAAACACAATATTTTCAATAATTATTTTCAATAATTGATAAAAGAATAATGAAACTTGAAGAGGAATTATTGTTCAGAAGAAAAAAATGGTTCATTTGCTCATAAATTTACATATATATTTATTGGCAGTTAAGTACTACTCTTAAGAACTCTGGAAATGGAATAGTGAACAAGATACAAATGGGTCATGCTTTCAAGGAATTTAACTGTTTAGAAAGAAACACTATTAAAATGTATTAAAGTTAGAAATATCACATATAGTAATGATGATAAAGGACATTTTAGAGCATATAACCAGGTACACCTCAAGTAACATGAGTAGAGTTAAAGAAAGGTTTTTATGTGGATGTAAAATTTTAAATAATAAAGATGTGTAGGAGCCAGGAAGATGGGGGAGACAATTAATTTAGGCAGAGGAAATATCATACTGAAATTCCTGAGAATGGGAAGAGCAAGGCAAATTCAAAAGTATTCAACAAATCCAATATTTTTCAGTATAGGAAACAAGAAAGTGTAAATCATGATAGAGAGATGGCCCTGTACAACACATGTTTTCAGACTGAGAAGAAATTAGTTACATTATGGAAGGCAGGGTTTCTTGTCTCCATTTTGTAAGCGATTACATGGAGTCTAACTGAGGTTAAATATCAAAGCCTGCGTTGTCATCAAAATTGAATATCATAGCAGAGTCTGTTTTCTTTTAAGAAAGATTATAGGAAAGTAAAACACAGGTTATACAAGTTAATAATTGTGAAAGGTTGGGGGAAAACTTTCAAAAGAGCCGATACAACAATGTACGAATTAGAATATGGCCAAGTATAAGAATTTTAAATTGTTTAACTTCTATAATTGCGAAAAACATAAAATAATGAGGGGATTTACCCTTTCCAGTTGGCAGGTTTTGTTGTTGGTGGTGGTGTTTTGCTTTTTTGACCACCTAAACACTGACATTTTAAACACTGAGAAGAATGTACATTGGCACAGTCTTTTTATATTGCTATATGTATCAAGAGTCATAATAGCTCATCTCAGTCATTCACCAAGTAATCTGTTCCCAGAAATTTAAATAGCCATATATACAAAAAATTAGATTATATATGTGTAAATATCTGCATATGCACACATCGATGTCTATATGTCTCTATATATTTATGGATATAGAAATATCGCAACATTCTTATAGTGACAGATTGGAGTAATCAAATATTTTTTGTTCAGAAATTTATGAAAAGCCATATAGCCATTATAAAATATACCATAAAGGAATATCTATAATAAAGGGGAAATGATAAAAAATTTACAAAAAGCACTTTAAAATAGTATATAGAGTTTAAGGTCACGTGTATGAATAGGTTTGTGTGTAGAGTGAAATTTGAAGGCTATATACCAAAAATGTTTAGTTTGGTTGTTGCTGGGTGGCATATTGTTTGCTTTTGACTTGCTTCTTTAGACTCCCCCACCCCCAATTTTCTGCACATCACATACATTTTTTTTTATTATCAATACAAAAATACAAAATGCAAACTAAAATAGTTCTTGGTTGGAAATCCTGTTTAGTACAGAGGGGCTAGATGGCAACTGATAAAGTAATTATATGGTATATAGTCTAAAAAATGTTTTAATGAAATTTGAATAGGAATATTAAAATCTTGGAGTAAATTCAGGGCACAATAATGCCTTTTAAAACAATTTCCATCTTGTTTACATATAACTCTGCATACACGTGTTATACTTCATTCCTTTTCTGAACAATCTTTTCCTTTTTGCTCTACCCTCTCTAATAGGATCTGTTCATGATTCCATCTTACACAGCTTGTTTCCATAGTCCTCTGGACTGCAATTTAATGACACCTCCTCCAAATACACAATGGGGCTGGAGAAAGCACCTGAAATGAGTTCAGCCTGCCAGGTTCTCTTTCCTGCTAATTGGGTCTCCAGTCTGTGCATGATGGATTGAACAGGAAGCCATGTGAAGCCAGAGCTATGGTGGAGGCGCACATGCCAAAGTGGAGGAGGGGTGCAGCCAGAGAGAGAGAGAGTGATTGAAATGCTTGAGGAGAAGCAGAGATGATACACAGCCGGAGTAACCTCAGCCCTTGTTTTCCAGTTCCTGATACCAGGCTTTGTGAACCTTTCCCATGACATATCTGTATTTTCAATCAATTCCCCTTTTCCCTGAAACTAGTTTGAGTGAGTTCTATTTTTAGTGCATTTGAAAGATTCCAGGTTAAGACAATATCTAATAGTCACTAAATAATCTGTACTTGATTTATATACGACTCACATTTTGGATTCATAATTACAGAGAAGGACTGAACTTGAGGGTCAGGGAACACTTTAGGAGACTTTGAGGCCAATTTTTTCTTCGTAAAAGGTGCAGCATAGCAGTCTTACTAATTTTCATTCATTCTCTTTTTGCTCACCTCCAGCAAACAGGGTATTTCTCATACGATGGCTCTTTGCATTTTAGTTTTTATTCTTTTTTCTTCTTAAGTGTTCCCTTTCCTAGGATAACACTGGCTAATTAGTCAATAATTTCAGATCTGATTTTCATTTTTTTTCTGACTCGCCCATCTTCTTGCATACCCATCCACAGTAAGGCATTACCATCTTTAAAATGTATTTTCCTTCACACTCATGATTTTTTTTGACAATTGTCATCTTTCCCTTACACATGCAAGCATAGCTTCTGTATGATGGAGTTCTAGGCCATGGTAGGTCACATAATATATTGTGATAGAATATGAACTTTGGAGCCACACAGAATTACCTGACTTACAAATGATATGATCCTAAGAAAATTTCCTAACTGCTCAACCTTTGGCAAAATGGAGTTATAGCCTGTAATGCACAGAGCTGTTATCTCTATGCTTCTGATTAAGGGTCAGAATAAACCGATAATAGAAAACAGTTTAAAAATCACTAAGTCATAGGCCAAAGGATACTGCTTCTTAAATATCTCCTTTCTGCAATAGATACCTACATATTAGATGAAACACAGAATAACTGATATTTTAGGATTGATATTTATATAATCTTAATATTATTAAACACTATGAAGGATATATTTTTCTGAGCTGTTACCATGTGTCATGCATAGTACTAGGTAAACGTAATGAATCTCATATTTACTGGTCAGGAAACTAAGGAAAGGTGAAATAATTTACCCAAAGTCACATAGAGAGTTAGTGTGAAGTCAGAGTCAATATTTGAACTGGATTTACCCAACAACGAAACTATTGTTCTTTCCACTACAATGCATTGCCTCTGAGAAGAAATGCAGCTTAACAATTTAAGAAAGGAACACCGTTTCATGTTGATAGAACCCAATTCATTTTGATTTTTTTGTTTTATTTGCCACATATATAGTCAGAAAAATTCAGACTTCTACTTCATCAGTGACTTTCCTTGTGATTATGCTTTAGATGAAAATCAGAGTAGAAACATACCCTTCAAATTATCTTTTGTACTCCCAGGATGCTAATTATCTTCTGTTTGCCCCTCTAGATCCACTCTCTACCCTGCTCCACCCTGCTTTCTGTGGGGAGAGGCAGACCTGCAAGGGTATACCAAGAGACTGTCTTGCCTTCTGACTTTTCATTGGATTCAACTAATGGGGAGCCCTGGCAGGAGATTGGGGCAGGGGGAAGAGAGTGAATGAATGTGGAGTACTCTCTCCTTTTCTTACTCCTTCAATCCTGGAAATTGTAACAGCTCCTTTCTTACTAGCCCCCAGGGTGTTGTGGAGCGGAATCTACACTATCCCTTGAGTTTTCCTCCACCCTGTCCACACCTTGTAAATAGTCTCTTTATTAAACCCTTCTTGAGATGTGAAAATCCGATTTCCTTCTAAGATCCTGTCATTTATTTTATTGGGGAATCCTTCCTCATATATCTGCTGTCTAACAAAGAACTTGGCATACTAAATGTGTTATAAGAATGGACAAATAAATAGAAGAAATTAGTGATATATACTTTATCCTTATGGAAGATAAAGCTGGCTAAGGGAACCACTGTATGTGTCTGATAATCTCAAAATAATTTCCTGTTTAATGGGACCAGTATACCAAATAGAAAAGTAAATTTCTATCCAGACTTGCTTTTATGAACAAAACAGTCTTGGAGCCCCATGAAATCTGAGAAGATTTGGTCATACAGCCAAGCTCCTGCTGTCTGGAAAATGTGATAGTAATCCACAAAAGGATTTCAGAGGGCTCGTCTAGAAGCTCTGTGGTCACTCTGGTCTGGCAAAGAATGAAAGCCCCATGGTTAGGTTGAGAGCTTAGAATTGCACTCCCAAGCCAGTGGTATTTTGCTTAAATTTTAAAATGTTAGCCAAGTGGACCAGGGTGTCTCAAATTTAATTTAAAGGCTAAGATTCATCCCTAACCAAGTGATACCTCTTTCCTCTCATGTAACACTTCCATTTAGTTGATTGAGGGCATCCAAACTATCAACATTTGGTTTATCTGCCTCTCAGAAATGTTATTCAGTGGTTAGTGATTAATTTCATTTCACTGTGGATACAATGATCTCTTCTGGTGGTTGAGAAAAGAAAGAGGTGGTATTTGTTACTCTTAAGCATCCTGAAATTGTCTATCTGAGGACTTGTATTCACAAACACAACTTCTGTTTTTTAAAGAAGGCATCAAGTACAGTAAATCCCCTACATACAAACGTTCAAATTGCAAACTTTCAAAGATGCGGACATGCATTTGCCTGTCCAGTCATGTAAGTTAGTTCACGAGTCTGGTGTACTTTGTCACATGTGTGCATCCTCTACAAGTGGCTGTGCTTTTGTGTATTGTACTGTACAGTACTGTATAGAGTACAGTAGTACAGTGTCTTTATTTCAAGCCCAGGATGTCTGGAAGCAAGTGTAAAAGCAGTGGTGACGTAGCTGGTACTGCTAAGAAGCGCCAATCGATAACGATGGAAACAGAAGTGAAAAAAATTGAGAGAGTGGAGCAAGGCAAAAATATGGTAGACGTCACTTGTTCTTATAACATGAATTGTCCAACCATCAGCACGATTCTAAAGAACAAGGACAAGATCATGCAACACGTGAAGTCTGCTGTGCTGATAATGTCGACAATAATATCGAAAAAGCATGGATAAGTGATGGAGGAGATGGAGAAACTTTCTCAGTGTGCGGATGTGGGATCAGCATTAGCGTCGAGTCCGCCTCAGCTTAATGCTGATTCAAGAGAAAGCTAAAAGCCTTTTAGGAAGACTTGGAGAAGAAACACAGCGAATAATCAGAGGGTGCATTTTTAATACCAGCCGTGGCTGGTTTCATCGGTTCAAGGCTAGAGCCAACGTTCACACCGTAAAAGTAAGTGGTGAGGCAGCGAGTGCAGATACGGTAGCTGCCCAGGAATTTCCTGCCACACGTCAAGAAATCATTGATGAAGGTGTGTATTTACCCGAGCAGGTTTTTAATGTGGATGAGAGAGGACTGTACTGGAAGAGGATGCCAGACTGAAGTTACATCAGTAAGGAGGAAAAGTTGATGTCAGGCTATAAAGTAGCAATTTTATAAGGATAGGCTAACTCTGCCATTTGGTAGCAATGCTTCTGGCGATATGAAGCTGAAGCCTCTTTTAGTTTATTATTCAGAGAACCCAAGAGCCCTTAAAAACATAGCCAAGGGCTCTCTTCCTGTTGTGTGGAAGAATAATCCCAAAGCCTGGGTTACACAAGCCATTTTCCAGGATTGGTTTTTCCATCTCTTTATCCCGGAGGTAGAGAAGTATTGCTTGGAGAAGGATGTTCCATTCAGTATTCTTTTGCTGCTTGACAGTGCTCCGGGCCACCCCCCATTCATGGATGACTTTCATCCCAAAGCCAAGATAGTATCTGCCACTGAATACTATATTGCTCATCCAACCTGTGAACTGGGGAGTTACAGTGACTGTCAAGAAATATTATTTATGTCACACTTTTTATCAGGCAGTAAAGGCAAATGACAAATCAGGAACAACCTTGTGACAATTTTGGAAGGACTATGACATCTACAAGGCCATAAAAAACATGGACTTTGCTTGGCGTGAGATTATGGCTGTCACGACGAATGGGGTTTGGAAGAACATTTTCCTGCAGTTTGTTCATGATTTTCATGTATTTGAGAAGGTGGATGAGGAGTTCAAAGAGGTCTTCAGCAACTTGGTGACCCTCAGCGAGAAGCTGGCGCTAGATCTACAAGAGGACGACTTCACTGAACTCCTTGCTGTGCAACACGAGGAGCTTACTAATGAAGACCTGATGGCATTGGAGGCCTATTTTTTCAAGAGGGTAGTTAGAATTGAATCCAGCAAGGAACCAGAACCTGTGCCGTCAGTATCAGGTGTGAATGAAATTGCAGCTTGCCCTCCGTCTCCTGTTGCTGACCATCCTTCAGCTCTACCATTGCCCACCTCCTCTCCCTCCTCCAGTCAGTAACTCTTCTTGCCTGTTCACTGGATGCCAGCCCCTGGATGCCAGCTGTTGTACTGCACTACCGTACTTTCCAAGGTACTGTACTGTAAGATTAAAAACGTTTTCTATATTTTTTGTATTTGTTTTTTATATATTATTTGTGTGAAAAGTATCGTAAACCTATTACAGTACAGTACTATATAGCTGATCGTGTTAGTTGAGTACCTAGGCTAACTTTGTTGGACTTAAGGGCAAGTTGGACTTATGAACGCGCTCTTGGAATGGGACTCGTTCATATGTAGAGGACTTAGTGTATTCCTAAACCATTTACTAAAGCCATGGTCACTTTAGTTCATTCAACACTATTTGTCATGTGCAGCTATTGTAAGAGACACTGAATGTAAAAGACATTTGATAAATTGCAATTATGGTGCAAATATTAAGCAGAGTATTACAGGGTATAGGCTACATGTTCCCTCTCTAGGTCTTCCATAGGGAATATGCCCATATTCGATCTTATAAGTGAGGAGACTGAAACTCAGAGGAATGAGAGCACTTGCTAAAAGTTTCACAGTGTGGGAAGAAGTGGAATGAGAAAGCTGATCTCCTTACTTCTCCTCACACATCAATTTCACCAAAAAAAGGCAGCTTCTCATCTTCCCCAAGCTCTACCAGAGTTCACAGAGGTGTACCCAAGGACGCTGTTGATTAGAACCACTGGTAATCACGGTGAACTGTTAGATTGGCTAAGGATGAGCCTGAGGGGCAGAGGAGCCTCATCTGGTTTTGTTCTGTTTCCCTCCTTCCTTCCTTTAAGTCACTAAGTCATAGGCCAAAGGATACTACTTCTTAAATAGCTCCTTTCCTAATATAGACACCTGCATTTCCTAAATGTAGGACATTTTTGGTTGTTTGTTTTTATTTTTGCAAAACTCCTATGATGGGGAGCTTACTATTTTGCCAGGCAATCCTTTTCATATTTAGACTGCATTTTTTCCCCCATTTTATTGATTCAAAATTGTCTATAGCCTCGAATCACTGGATTTGGAAGTTTTAAATAATTAAATTGATTGTTTTGGCTAATGGGTATAAGCTTTTTTGACCTGAAGAATCCTTTTTTTAAATAAAATTGTTTTGGAAAATGCAAACAACAGGTACAGGCTTACTCTGGTTGAAGCTGGTGGTGAGATCTGAGCCTCATCATCTAAGCCCCTTAGTGGGCCTCATGGAGTACAGTTTGAATATCAGTGACCTAGTCTGGCCCTGTCACTTATCAGAAACATCAAAAGGTGGAAATCTAGTGAGGCAAAGAAAAATCTTAGGGCACACATCTGATCAAATGAAGAGCAAGAATTAAAACTCAGGTCACTGAATTCCTACCCAAGGCTTTTCTCATGCTAACACAAAGCCACCTTACCCATGCTCTGAGTTGTATGTCAGGGGCAACACAGAATTGTACAGCCAGCTCCTACCTGCCATTAAGGTCTCAGCTCAGATGTTGCCTCCTCTGAGATGTCTTCCTTGACTACAAAATTTTAACACCCAATATCCTATTACTATATTCTATCTTCTTCCTAGCCCTAATTGTCAGTATCTGATTATTATTTTGTTAATATATTTGGTCCCTTAGTTCTTATCTATCTCCTGCTAGAATGGAAGCTCTGTGAGTCTTTCTTATGGACTGCTGAATTTCCAGGACTAGAAAAGCACACAATACATATAGAGGAGAATTTGATAAATATTTGTTATATGAGTGCATACTAGGCAGAGCTGCATGCCTGGGCTGCCTGTTCCCTGTGGTCCTAGTGAGTTGCTTGCTAGGCAGAAGTCAAATGATCATTCATCTAGAATGCTAGAGAAAAGGCTGCAGAGGCTATGTCAGACCCTCTGACTTCCCTTCTAGCCCTGGTTTTCCATGATCCAAAGAAATTGGGGTTGTTTCTGTATGCAAGAAATACCCTTTATTTCCTATCTGGAAGAAACCTTTAATCCTGATGCAGCCCAGTACATAGTATTGTAGCAATAATTATCCTATTTACAAGGATTAAAAGATATGTATTTCAGATTTTTTTAAACCACCATAAGACAATACATTTAAAAAAGTTTTTTCCTTATCATATACAATAGTTGTAGCTAGGGATATTTTACAAATGAATTTTATTCCTTTTCACCATTCCCAGAGCTACCACATTATTGTAGGCTCCCCTGATGATTCACCAGCATTAATGTCATCATCTCCCACCTGGTTTCCTGTCCTGCTCCTGCAGTTCCCTCCCCAGGCTTCCTTACTCACTAATTCCAGACTTTTCCTGTTACAAATAAATAATTTTCTAACTTTCCCCGATTCAAGCTGTATTAGTTTCCTGTGGCTGCTGTAGCAAAGTACCACAAACCCGGTGGCTCAAAACAATAGAAATTGATTCTGTTACAGTTCTGGAGACCAGGAGTCCTAAATCAGTATCACTGGGCTGATACACTGATACAGCAGGGCCACACAACTTCCTGAGGCTCTACGGGGGAACTGTGCTTTGCCTCTTCCAATTTGTGGTGGTTACTAGCATTCCTTGGCTTGTAGTCACATCACACCAATTTTCAAGGCAAGCATCTTCAAATCATTTTCTGCTCTGTCTTCACATCACCGTCTCTCCTGTGTGTGTCTACCTGGATGATCCAGGATAATTTCTTTTTCTAAAGATCCATAATCACATCTGCAAAAAACTCTTTCTCTTATAAAATAACATTTTCAGGTTCCAGGGATTAGGACCTGATGTCTTTGGGGACTGTTATCAGTCTGCCACAGAGCTTACATTGGTTTGCCATTGCCTGTAAAATAAGGTACACATTTATTATCAGGAAATACCGGCCCCTAAGATTCTGACCTCTATTTTCTTTTCTGTTCAGATCTTCCATGATGGTTTTCTGTATTCCCAATAATGTTTTGTTTTCAAATACACCTTTTTCTCCCATTTCCTGAAAGAAGGCCACTTTTTTATACTTCGTCCTCTTTTGTAACATGCTGTCCTCATCTACAATATGTTTTTCTCTTTTATCTTAGAAAGCCTATATTTATTTAACATATATGGAGTGACTACAAAGTATTAGCAATTGTGCTGAATTAATAAGGCTTTGGTCCTTAGCTAAAGGACTTGAGCACTTAGTGGAGAGGGCAGAGGAATAGAGAAAAGAATATGATAAATGATACAGTAGAGAGGTAAATGCATACGATGCTATAAGAACACAAAGGAAGGCCATGGAGAGGGCAGGCAAACAGAGACGTTATCCTCTTAAGATACCTTAAGGCAATCCTGGATCAATCTTAAGCAATAAAAGTCATAGGCAACAAGTTAGCCAGATGTAGGAGTAGGTGATAATGATGGATAGTGGAGGCTGATATGGAGGGCTTCAAAATTATGTGGTTCTGTTTATTTTTTTCCAGTTTTATTGTGATATAATTTACATATAACATTTTATAAGTTTAAGGTGTACATGATGATTTGATACACATTTCTGTACACTAACAACAAAATATCTGAATTAAAAATGAAGAAAACAATCATATTTACAGTAGCATCAAAAGCAATAAAATACTTAAGAATAAATTTAACCAAGATGATAAAAGATCTGTATACTGTTGAAAGAAATTGAAGAAGACATATATTACATGAAAAGATATCTCATGTTTGTGCATCAGAAGAATTGGTATTGTTAAAATGTCCATATTACCCAAAGCCTTCAATAGATTCAATGCAATTGCTATCAAAAATTTTCAAATAAATAGAAAAAACAATCCTAAAATTTGTATGAAACCATGAAAAACCCCAAATAGCCAAAGCAATCTTGAGAAAGAAGAACAAATCTGGAGGCATCTTGATTTCAAACTATTCTAGAAAACTGCAGTAATCAAAACAGTATGGTACTGGCATAAAACAGACACATAGATCAATGGAATAGAACAGAGAGCTCAGAAATGAACCCCTCTACACAAGGTCAACTAATATTTGAGAAGGAAGTCAAGAGTACCCAATGGGGAAATCCTTTCAATAAATGGTATTGGTAAAACTGGATATTCACATGCAAAAGAATGAACCTGGACCCCTATCTTACACCATTCAAAAAAATAACTTGAAATAGATTAGAGACTTAAATGTAAGACTGGTATCTGTAAAACTCCTAGGGGAAAAAAAGAAAAAAAAAACAGGGAAAAAGCTTCTTGACACTGGTCTTTCCAGTGATTTCTTTGGATATGGACACCAAAAGCACAAGCAACTAAAGCAAAGATAAGTAGAACACCAAATTAAAAAGCTTCTACACAACAAAACAAACCATGAACAGAATGAAGAGATGACTTACAAAATGAGAGAAAATATTTGCAAACCATATATCAGATAAGGGGTTAATATCCAAAATATATAAGGAACACATATAACTCAATAGCAAAAGAACAAATAGTCTGATTAAAACATGGGCAGATGACCTTAATAGATGTTTTTCCTAAAAAGACATACAGATATCTGTTATCTTAAGGAAACTTGGTTTCTATACTTTAAATATGTGATTTGCTAACAGTAGAATGAATTTTCCTTTTATATTTTGGACTCATGAGAAACTCCAATATAAGAAAAAAAAAAAACAATTTAAAGGGCATTTTACTTACTCATTCTCAATTTTCAGTTCTTAGTTTAAGCAATATTTTTTCAGAGAGACCTTCCATACCTCATGAGTCATATATTCTGTTAAATAACCCTGTGACATCTAGTACTTTTTCTATTATAACTCTCATCATTTTTACTATAATTAATTATTTAATATGTCTTGCCTGGATATATAAATTAACTTTTATAAATTAAGGGACATTTTAGAATTACAAGTTTCTGAAGTGGCAAGGATCATGTTCATGTTTTATATCTGAGACCCAGTACAGTGCCTGACACATAATAGGTTTTTAATAAATGATTTTGGAATGCATTAATATAAGAATAAGACAAAAAGGACTTAAAACACCCATTGATTTCCACGAATACCAACACTCTGACATCTCACACTGTAACGTTTTAGGAGTTTACTTGCTCCTGCACACAACTCACTGTAGCAGTATATAAAAGACATGCACCAAGCAGATGTACCTGGACTCTGTGTCATCTTAATTAAGCGTGCCACCTCTGATGTTCTGGTTTATAGAGGTTTTGCTTTGTTTTGATTTTCGGAGACATGCATAGGCCTGAGTTTAAAAACAAATCAGAGAAGAACCTAGCTTATCAATAATATATTCCCAAAGGTTCAATACATGTCCAGATATGGAAGGAGAAACTATATTGTGATCACTTTAGAGAAAGATTTTGTTTGGCAGCAAATTTCGGTGTATTAATGATCTTCAATGTGTTAAAAACTTTATTTGACATATTTAAGTAGATGAGTTGCTTTTAATTCAAGATTTTAACTGACAAAATATATTTTAAATTGGTCAGTTTCAGTCCTCATGAATCACTTCTGGGGAGACATAAGGTTCTGTAGAGCTGTTTGGAAACCACAGTTATAGACAATCCGGAGTAACAGGGGAGTTCTAACTATAAAAACACACAAGTGCTAGAAGAAGGAGAAAACATCAGTGAATTCTTCCATAAATATAGGTATAGGAAAATCTTTTTAACTCTGAGTGAAAACCCATATGCAATTTTAAAAATCAATAAATATGACTACATAAAAAAAAATTAAATAGCAAAAATTCAAAATAAGAATGACCAAGTAGGAGTGAAATTGGCAAAGCATTATCAGAGAGAAAAGGCTAATATCCTTAATTATTAATGGACTTTAAAAATTAAAGAGAAAAATTGTTTTACAGAATATTGGGAAAAAGCCATTAGCAGACATTTCACAAAAAAGTGAAATAAAAGTAGACCTTAAACACATGAAAATATGCTCAACTTCACTCAGGATAAAAATAATAAAAGTTAATACTAGACCAAGGAACTGTTTAGCATGCAGTATGTTGTCAAAAATTGAAAAAACTTGATAATACAGTGTATTGGGGACACTATGGGGAAATAGACGCTTGCATACATTGCTGGTGAGAATGCTAAATAGTATAACCCTTATGCAGGTTCTACATGTATTCTTACCTTTTGACCTACAACACTTCTAGGGCTTTACCATAATGATATACCACCAAGAATATAAAATTGCATATGCACAAATATATGTATGATACCATTATACTGTAAAATATTGAAAACTACTCAAATCTCTCACCAGAGAGGTTTTGTTAAATAAACTATGGTAGATATATATGACTGAGTACTATGCAGCTGTACAAAAGCATGAGGAAGACCTCTGAACTGATATGGAGTGATTTACAGAGATAGCATAAGTGGAAAAAAAAAAGAGTAAATAAAAGCACATATGGCATGCTACATTTTGCATAAGAAGGAAGTGAAAAGAAGAAAACATAAATATATCTTTGTTAAGTGCAAAAAGAAACATAAGAAGGATAAGCCAAAAAATAATGAGGATTGGTTATCTCTAAGGGATAAGATGGGCAGAAAATGGGGTGGAAGGGATACAGCAAGAAATGACAATTCTTTGAGCATACCTTTTTGTACAGTTTTAGTCTGTGAAAGTATGTTAATGTTCTACATTTTCAAAAAATAAAATTAGTGAGAAAATGAAAACTGAAGGAAAAGGAAGGAAGGATTAATCCACGGTAACATTTTCATAGTATTGGACTATGTACCCTCAGTCACAGGCAATGTGAGGAGGAGGAAGAAATGCCAACAAACACCAAACTCTTTTTAGTAGATTTGAGTTTTTCTTTTTTTTTTTTGTCTGTAGCATGGGTAAAGTCATTCTGAAATTCTTTTAGGTGTATTATAGGATTGAGCTAATGAATAAATATGTTGATATTAAAGGAAAATAGGGTTTTCACTGTGATTGAAGTATAATACAAATGTAAAATAGTATATGGCAAAAACACAAAAATCCCTTAGGGACTGGAATTGAGGTATCATTGTGGATTTATGATTTCGAATATATATATTATATATGTGTGTGTGTGTGTTTGTATGACTATCTGTGCATTGTATTTTTATTCATATATTTGTATGTGTATATATATTTCTCTGTATAGCATATGCATGCATATTTTTATGTATATTTGCATGCATATGTTTCCTAGCTCTGTCAGCTGACAGGGCCAAGAATCAAAGATATCCCCACAGCAATAAGTAAACCTGGTTCCCGGATGTTGATATATAACGCCATTCATCACTATCATGAAGCAGAGATTCTCAGCGAAGTGACTGATTTCGGGACTGGGCAGGGTATGTACAAGATGAGCCTGAAAAAAATCTTGTTATGCTAGGAAGCCAGGGAGTGCTTTAAAAAAAAAAAATGGGAGCATGTCACAAGAACACAGAAAATAGCATGACAGGGCTTCCATTCGACAAATCTGGAACAATTTGAACATGAAAATAAGTAAGTACAATAAAGAACTATAAAGCATTGAAAAGATAGAAATTTTGTATTAATTTGACAATAATAGATAGATCAAATCAATCAATCAATTAATAGAGGAGAAGGGAGGGCTCTTGCTTACAATAAAAGGCCAAGGGCTCACTGTCTAATGTGAAAGAAGTGTATAAGTTGGGAAATTAATATTTTGCATCATTAAAGACTGGATCAGAAAAGAGTCATCAGTTAACACTAATCCAGGGAGAAATTTTGGAGAGGTATAGGACGTCTGTACAGTTTGCTTCTCCCTCTCTCTCTCTTTCTCTCTCTCTCTCTCTCTCTCTCTCTCTCTCTCTCTCTCTCTCTCTCTCACACACACACACACACACACACACACACACACAAAACACATATCCCTAGAAAGGCCTAATACATGTAGATGCTGTTTGAGTGATTGCCATTATGGCATAACTATTACGATAATTAACGTGTTATTATGATAGCTCCTTGTGCCTGACAGTCTAGACCTTGGCCTAGATCAGGTCCTCCAGAATCTTCTCTAACCTGTCTAGCAGCCACTGCTCCCACTCTCTATCAGCAGTGCCCAGCAAGCATTAATCTCGGGCCAGGGTGGTTGTAACAGTTACCATTACGGTTATGAGTGCTGAGATTTAAGAAAGCTGAATCTAGCCACATTTTCTGGCAGTGAAACCCTCAGAGCAAATGCATCTGAAAGGCAAAAACTGATTTGTGTACCAAGAGGTAGAGCATAATATGAAAGCAGCTCAACCTTTTTTGTAATGACTCCAAATGGCTCTTTCCCACACACTCAGTGCCAAATAAATCAGTTCCTCGACTCTGATTTGCTCTTGACACTGCCTTTAATCTGTGAACTAGGAAATGCAAGGAGATCTTGTGCGCACTCCTCTCCCCCATCTGCGTGTGGCTGTGAGGCAAGCAGTCAACAGCACTCCGTAACAGAAGTTAATTGGAAGGAGCTGGAGACATCCAGCTCCTTTGGTAATTATCGAAGGCACTCTTCCGGCTTGGAAGAGAGCCTCTTGCCTCCACACTGTTTGATAAAGAGACTCCTTTTCCTCCTTCTTTAGTCACAGAAGCAAAACAGAGCCAAACAAAACTAAGCACTTTCTGTTTGTTTGATAAACCTCAGAATTACTTTAAGGTTGGATACACTAAGCTTTAGGTTCAATTCATTTGTTTCAGATACATTTCAAAACCTTTGAGAAGATGTGTCTAATTCACCACTTTGTCCCCAGTGCTCAGCCTTGTACCTGACAGATAATAACTGCTCAGTAAGTGTTAGGAATTTTCATTATGAATATTATTAACATTCATCTAGTTCCTATTATGTATGAGTCTCTGAAATGAGCATTTAAAGAAGAAAAAGTTTAACTCTCAAGTTGCACACACTTGGGTAGAAATGTTAGCTTTTATACTAACAGCTATGGTATCACAGGCAAACTGTTTCATCTCACCAAACATCTGTTTCCTCACCAATACTATGTGAATTATATATAACTCATAAGGTTGTACCGATTAAATGATTAAAACTATTAAAGAACCTGGTATTCTGACTGGCATACACTAAATGCTTAAAAAATTATAGTCTTCTTCTCTTGCTGCTTAGTGTATAGAAACTATAGGAACTACTTGGTCCACTCATGACTAGTATCTTGCTTCCAATCTTTAACTTGAACATTATTAATTTAGAATGTGACAAGTCCTATTTTCTCTCTTATTTCCCTCTATGACTCTCAACTCCATTGTGTCTTCCATTTGTTTCATTTTAGCTAAAGGACATCTTTAAATAGGGATTCAAGAGCACAAACAAAATTTGTATTATATCTTACTTATGAAGCAAGTACTGTAACGTGCATTGGAGATAAAATGAATACAGTATGATGACCCCTTCCCTCAGGGAGTTTGAAGCCTTGTCAGGGAGACAGAGATTTACATGTGAAACTCAAACACAGCACAAGAAAGTTTGGATGAGAGAAATTCTTAATGTCAAAGTACTGTATGGGCACTGAGGATGGAGTAGTCAACTCCCCGTGTTAAAAAGCAATTGAGTTGTGTTAATGAAGGATTCAGAGAGGCAGTGTTCTTTTCACTGTTTTTTTTTTTTAATTGAAGTGTAGTTGATTTACAATGTTGTGTTAATTCCTGCCGCACAGCAAAGTGACTCAGTTATATATATATTCTTTTTCATATTCTTTTCCATTATGTCTTATCACAGGATGTTAAATATAGTTCTCTGTGCTATACAGTAGGACCTTGTTGTTTATGCATTCTATATATAACAGTTTCATCTGCTAATCCCAAACTCCCACTCCATCCCTCCACCACCTCCCCTTTCCCTTGGCAACCACCAGTCTCTTCTCTCTGTCTTTGAGTTCCCGTGGACTCTGAAGTATGATCAAGTGTTTCCTCGGCAGGGGACAGGCAAAAGATTGACCTACAGAGAAGGGACAGCATGTGCAAATCCATAGAGTGATGCATGTGATAGGAGATGAAAATATGTTTTGGCTGCCACATGGTAACATGCTACATTATGCAGTGGAATAGCATCATTAGCGAGCTATGTGACAGAGTCATCTATTTTCAGAAAGATAACTGGTGATGGTGTGGAAGGTAGATTGCAAATATTCCATTCCACTTCTGAGGATGGAGTAGGGTGTAGCTGTCTCAGTTAAACTTCAGAAGTTGAAGGTTCATTAGGCTTAATGGTTACCTGCAGAGCTGTAAGACCTTGAAGCTTATTGACAGTCTATACCCAGGGGTCACAGAAGGGCCAACTTGAATTCTATCTACAAAAGGCAAATACCCAGAGTGAGTATTTGGTAATCACTGATCATGTGATTCATAGACAGGCAGGAGGGAGAGAGGCTGAAAGGACTGAGTATGAGCCTAGGATAACTGCCCAGATGACAAGTTCCTTTACTAGGACAGCAATACTGATCATGGAAGAGGGGTATGCATATTTTAGAAACATTTGAAAGCAGCTTCAGGAACTTGGTGGACATTGAATACACGGGAAGTGGATGAAGCAGATAATTTGTATACTTTAGTGACAGATGGCATGATAAAGTGGAATCAAAAGGAACTGTTATTTGAGTTTCTTAACTTAGCCCTAACTTATTCAATAAGAATAGGATTTTGTATTTAAACAGATGATTAGACTCGTCAGTAGAAATGTAAACAGCAACGTGATTCATGAAGCTATTTTTTCTATTCTCTATACTTCAGTCCTACTTTTAAAAAATGTAACTAGAACTTAAATTTAATAATTTGATAAATTCAAAAATGTAGTCATAGTCAATAATGATTTTTACATGTAGCATGATAAAAGATCACAGCTGCCTTCTAAATCATATCTTCACTGAAGTGTAAAAACAGTGAAAAAAATCACAAAAAAATGATTTATAATGCTGATTAAATGTCTCTCACTTTTCATAAAATTTATTTGGCATTATTTTCTCATAAATGTTAATAAACTCAAATAGTGGTGCTTATTGTGAATCTCTGCTGTAATTTCCAGCTGTTGCCAAACTACATAAATTGACCATAAGAGTCCATCATTATAACCTTACTCAGGAGAAGGCATTTGGCTGAGTAGAGTTAAATGAACAAAGTACTGGACCTGAGGCTGCAAGGTGGTGAAAGAGAAAATCATTGCAAGACAGGAGCCACATACATAGTAGACTTTGAGCTTTAAAGATCCAAATCTATGTACACACTATTCTGTAAGTTGTTTCCAAAGTGCTTTCTTAAACCACTCAACAAATATCTATTTTGTACTTGCTGCTTACAGCGACTTTTGATAACTTAAAATGCATACTTCTGTGGTGGGCTTTTCAACAAGAGTACAAAACCATCTCTTCATAGCAGTTATGTCATTTATAGTATACTAAAGTAACTATCACAAAAATATGACTGAAGCAGGAATCCTCATTTTATTTTTATTTCCATTTTATAGACGAGGAAAAAAAAAAAACCCTGAGTCTTTGAGAGGTTAAGTGAATTAATTGACCAAGGTCACCAGGATTTGAACTTAGGCTGATAGACACTGTGTTCTTTTCCCTTTCCATTATATTACTGTCTCACTGTCTCATTCCTTTGCTTATCACAGAGTGAACAGTTTTGTTTTTTCTTTTAAACAGAGCTGTTTGATACAACCTGTATCTTTCTCATTCTTAATTCTTTTCTGTATAACTGGTTTTATCCCAAGCAGTGTTTTAAACATTAAAGAATAAAGAAATGCTATAAAGTCATAATGTTGAAGGGTTTTAAATATGGGATTGCATAAAAATAATTGGGTTGAATAACAGTGGGCATGCATTTTATGGGAAACAAGTATTTATTTTTAATGTATCCAAGCTAGTAGCCTTTCTTCTTTGTTCTCATAGCTAGATGCATCTTTCTGAGCCTACATTCCTTGTATAAAGACTGCTATTGGAGCTTTTATAGCATTACAGTAGAGGTCCTTGTGCTTACTTTGTATTCTATTTTTACTGGGGCTGTCTGTGCCCTTTTATGATTATGGTACTACAGATAGATAAAGACAGGAACCAATGTACTGAAGAAAGTCAAATTTTACTAAATGTGTGATTTTTTTGCAAGTTAGTTAACCTTTCTGAGCTTTGGTTTCCTCTTTCATAAAATGGGGATAATAGTCCAATATCATAGGGTTGTGATAAAGATTAAATGAGTCAATGATTTAGACAGACAGATAGATAGATAGAACTGTAGGCAATACTAAGTAAAGTGTAATTCTAAGGAAAATACAGATGTGTATTTAATAAAGTTAACATTTATTAAGCAGCTCTTATATGCAGGGCCTATTCCGAGTGCTTTATCTATATTATTTTATGTTAATGTTCCTAATCCTATGAGACATGAATCTTATTAGCTCTGCTTTACTGAGGATACAACTGAGATTTAGATTAAATAGGTATTTTGACAAAAGTCCCACAACTCTCAGTGAATGGAGACAAGATTTAGATCCATGACTTTCTGACTTTTCAAAACCACAACTGTAACCTATACTTTATATTGTATTTCTTAACTTACCCTTATTTGTTAAGTGAGATGTATAACCTAGTATTTGCTATATGGGTGCTGGTTTACAGGGAAAGGACACATAGACTAAAGTGGTATAATTAGATATTAATGTATCAGGAGCCTAGAAGTAGCTACAAAATTAACATTCTAATATATACTATTATAGTGATATTAATCAAATATCATAAAATAAACTGCCAAGAGCCGTATTCTGCCTCTGTTGATAACACCTCTAAATGGTTAGTATAGGATGCAGTTGCTGTAGTTTCAGTGTAGAACCAAGCTAAGAATGAGAAAGGTACAGGAATTTCTCTAGCCTAAATAAGCTTTAGGTCAAGGTTGAGTATTTGTAGCATATTTGATCATCCTGTTCCCCAAATGTTGGGCGCATCACAAGCTCAATGAAGCTACCAAGTTTTGTGAGACAAGTTAGTCTCTCTTTTTTGTTTGTTTGTTTCCTGTCTTGTACCTACAGATACCACAGCTAGTTAGTGCCAACGAATTATTAATCGGGGCTAGCCGGAGAGTGATGTCTGTCAATTTTGTGGTATTAAATGATGGCATGTAGAATTAAAATTGAGTAGTGAAAAGAATACTAGGGTTATGTCTCTGCTTTATCACGTAGTATTTTTATGATTCCAGACAAGTTGCTTTCTCTCTGTGTCTCAGTTTCCATGAGCTGTGTAAGATCAGAAAGCCTCAGATTCAAATCTTGGCTCTGTTCCTTTATAGCTCCTTGACCTTAGGTAAGACATATTATTTGCTCTGTCAGTTATATGTTTAGTAAAAAAAGTTAGTATGAATACTTGCTTCATAGTGTTGTGAGGATTAAACTAGGATAATACATGTAAAGCATTTGGATGTGTGCATTGAACATAACAAGCACTTAATAAATGTTAGCTTTACTGATCACACATAGTGCATTTTTCCTATCACTTATATTTTTCTCACTCTGTATCAGGCACTTTTCTAGTGCCTGAATGTAAGATTTATATAATTGAAGACTGACCATGGTGAGGATTAAATTTAATAGCACGTATAGAATGAGGAACACAGACCTAGCATTTAGTAGGTGCTCAATAAATTTTAGACCATGCAATACAGTGATACAGAAGTAAGCCAAATACCCACACATAATTTGGGTTAATAGTGCAGAGTGGAGAGAGACATCTACTAATTCACTCTTCTTTATTATTTATTCTATACATATTACTGTATATATGTCTATCCCAATTAATTCACTCTTTAATTCATTTATTCCATTCAACAAGCTTTATTTATCACCAGTTCTGTGCCTGGCAGGGATTCTATACACCAAAGGGAAAGCAAAGTTTAATAAGACTGGGTTTCTTCCCTGTAGATTGTCTTTATTCTGAGATCCAAGTGTCTGTGGATAAATTTCAAGGTCCACAAATTCCCTGAAACAATAGGCATAAATGAGTATCTTTATTTTCCAGGCATAGCATCTGTCACTTTTATCAGCCTCTTGAGAGCACACCTAGGAGTCCTCAATACAGAGAAATGGGTGGACTCTGATTCTTATTTATTGCTTTTGAAACACTGCCGATCCTCAGCTGGCTGGACCTTGAACTTGGATATAACTGGGTTCAAATTCCAGATGCTTTCCCTGGGTGATTTGTGCCTTAATTTGCACCTCAAATTATACATGTCTAAAGATACCCACCTCTCAGGCTTGTCTCAATAATGCAAACCAAAAAAACATCTCACAGTATCTGACACTTTATAGATATTCAAAATTAGAGCTTCTCCCCACTTCACTGGCTGCCTCAGAGACCAGCAGAATGCCTTCCTCATCAAAGAAGCTCAATCACAGCTTTTTGGTTTATTATCTCTGATCAGAATCCTGTGCTTTCAAAGACTAGTCTAAATAAAATGATATAAAGGGTCAAAACACGAACACAATTAGTGATCATCGAAGCAGAAAACTTTGGCACATGTCATAATCCATATGTATCAGCTCACACATCTCATATTGTGGTGACCTCCAGGAGCTTTAGACATAATCCCTGTCACAATTTAATTGTGCGACATTGTGATTCAGATCTCCCCAGGCATTATAGAAACTAGCTTCCCGTGTGCATGAGATGTTAGATGGAACACAAGTGCACATTTATCTCTCAGATGTTTCTCACAACAAGAGGAGCCTACAGAGCTTCGAGTTCCACAGCAGCACAAACAAATAATACATTGTGGGAAGAACAGAGTCTTCTGAGAGCCACAGAATGGTATACAAATGCTGATATGTAAAAACAATGTGGTAAGGATGTTTTATAGAATAACTGAATGTCACTGCAACACAATACAGTAATCACTTGAGAAAATATTAAGTCATTTTTTTTTGTTTGTCTTTTAGTATTTTTTTTTACAATGCAGGATCCTAGACTGGACCCTAGACTAAATTTATTTATTTAGTTATTTTTTAATACAGCAGTTTCTTATGTTATCTATTTTATACGTATTAGTGTATATATGTCAATCCCAACCTCCCACTTCATCCCACCCCACCCACACCCCCCCACCCCGCTTTCCCCCCTTGGTGTCCAAACGTTTGTTCTCTACAACTGTGTCTCTCTTTCTGCCTTGCAAACCAGTTCACCGTACCATTTTTGTAGATTCCACATATATGTGTAAATATACGATATTTGTTTTCCTCTTTCTGACTTACTTCACTCTGTATGACTGTCTCTAGATCCGTCCATGTCTCTACAAATGACACAGTTTCGTTCATTTTTAAGTCTGAGTAATATTGCATTGTATATATGTACCACATTGTCTTTATCCATTCATCTGTCGATGGGCATTTAGGTTGCTTCCATGACCTGGCTATTGCAAACAGTGCTTCAATGAACATTGGGGTGCATGCGTCTTTTTGAATTATGTTTCTCTGGGTATATGCCCAGTAGTGGGATTGCTGGATCATATGGTAATTCTATTTTTAGTTTTTTAAGGAACCTCCATACTGTTCTCCATAGTGGCTGTATCAATTTACATTCCCACCAACAGTGCAAGAGGGTTCCCTTTTCTCCACACCCTCTCCAGCATTTGTTGTTTGTAGGTTTTCTGATGATGCCCATTCTAACAGGTGTGAGGTGATACCTCACTGTAGTTTTGATTTGCATTTCTCTAATAATTAGTGATGTTGAGCAGCTTTTCATGTGCCTCTTGGGCATCTGTATGTCTTTAGAGAAATTTCTATTTAGGTCTTCTGCCCATATTTGGATTGGGTTTTGTTTTTTTTTTTAATATTGAGCTGCATGTTGTTTATATATTTTGTAGATTAATCCTTTGTCCGTTGATTTGTTTGCAAATATTTTCTCACATCCTGAGGGTTGTCTTTTCGTCTTGTTTATAGTTTGCTGTGCAAAAGCTTTTAAGTTTCATTAAGTCCCATTTGTTTATTTTTGTTTTTATTTCCATTACTCTAGGAGGTGGGTCAAAAAAGATCTTGCTGTGATTTATGTCAAAGAGTGTTCTTCCTATGTTTTCCTCTAAGAGTTTTATAGTGTCTGGTCTTACATTTAGGTCTTTAATCCATTTTGAGTTTATTTTTGTGTATGGTGTTAGGGAGTATTCTAATTTCATTCTTTTACATGTAGCTGTCCAGTTTTCCCAGTACCACTTACTGAAGAGACTGTCTTTTCTTCATTGTATATCTGTACCTCCCTTGTCGTACATTAGTTGACCATAGGTACATGGGTTTATCTCTGGGCTTTCTATCCTGTTCCATTGATCTATATTTCTGTTTTTGTGCCAGTACCATACTGTCTTGATTACTGTGGCTTTGAAGTATAGTCTGAAGTCAGAGAGTCTGATTCCTCCAGCACCATATTTTCCCCTCAAGATTGCTTTGGCTGTTTGGGGTCTTTTATGTCTCCATACAAATTTTAAGATTTTTTATTCTAGTTATGTAAAACATGCCATTGGTAATTTGATAGGGATTGCACTGAATCTATAGATTACTTTGGGTAGTATAGTCATTTTTCACAATATTGATTTTTCCAATCCAAGGACATGGTATATCTCTCCATCTGTCTGTGTCATCTTTGATTTCTTTCATCAGTGTCTTATAGTTCTGTGAGTACAGGTTTTTTGCCTCCTTAGGTAGGTTTGTTCCCAGTTATTATATTATTTTTGTTGCAATGGTGAATGGAATTGTTTCCTTAATTTCTCTTTCTGATCTTTCATTGTTAGTGTATAGGAATGCAAGATATTTCTGTGCATTAATTTTGTAGCCTGCAATATTACCAAATTAATTGATTAGCTCTAGTAGTTTTCTGGTGGTATCTTTAGAATTACCTATGTATAGTATAATGTCATCTGCAAACAGTGACAGTTTTACTTCTTCTTTCCAATTTGTATTCCTTTTATTTATTTTTCTTCTCTGACTGCCGAGGCTAGGATTTCCATAACTATGTTGAATGACAGTGGGGAGAATGGATGTCCTTGCTTGTTCCTGATCTTAGAGGAAATGCTTTTAGTTTTTCACCTTTGAGATTGATGTTTGCTGTGGGTTTGTCATATATGGCCTTTATCATGTTGAGGTAGGTTCCCTCTATGCCCACTGTCTGGAGAGTTTTTATCATAAATGGGTGTTGAATTTTGTCAAAAGCTTTTTCTGCATCTATTGATTTGATCATATGGTTTTTATTTTTCAGTTTGTTAGTATGGTATATCACATTGATTGATTTGTGCATATTGAAGAATCCTTGCATCCCTGGGATAAATTGCACTTGATCATGGTATATGATCCTTTTAATGTGCTGTTGGAATCTATTTGCTAGTATTTGGTTGAGGATTTTTGCACCTATATTCATCAGTGATATTGGTCTGTAATTTTCTTTTTTGGTAGTAGCTTTGTCTGGTATTGGTATCAGGGTGGCAGTGACCTTGTAGAATGAGTTTGTTGTTTGTAGGTTTTCTGATGATGCCCATTCTGATCCTCTGCAGTTTTTTCGAAGAGATTAAGAATGATGCGTGTTAGCTCTTCTCTAAATGATAGACTTCACCTGTGAAGCCATCTGGTCCTGGACTTCTGTTTGTTGGAAGATTTTTAATCACAGTTTCAATTTCATTACTTGTGATTGTTCTATTCATATTTTCTATTTCTTCCTGGTTCAGTCTTGGAAGGTTATACCTTTGTAAGAATTTGTCCATTTCTTCCAGGTTGTCCATTTTATTGGCATAGAGTTGCTTGTAGTAGTCTCTTATGATGCTTTGTATTTCTGTGGTGTCCACTGTAACTTCTCCTTTTACATTCCTAATTTTATTGATTTGTGTCCTCTCCCTCATTTTCTTGATGAGTCTGGCTAAATATTTATCAATTTTGTTTATCTTCTCCAAGAACAGCTTTTAGTTTTATTGATCTTTGCCATTTTATTCCTTGTTTTTATTTCACTTATTCCTGTTTTGATCTTTATGATTTCTTTCCTTCTACTGACTTTGGGTTTTGTTTGTTCTTCTTTCAGTAGTTCCTTTAGGTGTCAGGTTAGATTGTTCATTTGAAAATTTTCTTGTTTCCTGAGGTAAGCAGGTATTGCTATAAACTTCCCTCTTAGAACTGCTTTTGCTGCATCCCATAGGTTTTGGATTGTCGTGTTTTCGTTGTCATTTGTCTCTAGGTATTTTTTGATTTCTTTAGTGATCTCTTGGTTATTTAGTAATGTATTGTTTAGCCTCCATGTGTTTGTGTTTTTTACAGTTTTTCCCCTGTATTTGATTTCTAATCCCATAGTGTTGTGGTCAGAAAAGATGCTTGATATGATTTCAGTTTTCTTAAATTCACTCAGGCTTGCTTTGTGACCCAAGGTGTAATGTATCCTGGAGAATGTTCCATGTGCACTTGAAAACAAAGTTTATTCTGCTGTTTTTGAGTGGAATGTCCTATAAATATCAATTAAATCTATCTGGTCTGTTGTATCATTTAAAGCTTGTGTTTCCTTACCAATTTTCTGTCTGTATGACCTGCCCATTGGTGTAAGTGAGGTGTTAAAATCCCCCACTATTATTGTGTTACTGTCGATTTCATCTTTTATAACTGTTAGCATTTCCCTTATGTATTGAGGTTCTCCTGTCTTGGGTGCATATATATTTAGAATTATTATATCTTCTTATTGGATTGATCCCTTGATCATTATGTAGTGTCCTTCCTTGTCTCTTGTAATATTCTTTATTTTTTTAATTTATTTTTGTGGTACGCGGGCCTCTCACTGTTGTGGCCTCTCCCGCTGCGGAGCACAGGCTTTGGACGCTCAGGCTCAGCGGCCATGGCTTATGGGCCCAGCCGCTCCGCGGCATGTGGGATCTTTCCGGACTGGGGCCGAACCCGTGTTCCCTGCATCGGCAGGCGGACTCTCAACCACTGTACCACCAGGGAAGCCCAATATTCTTTATTTTAAGGTCTATTTTATCTGATATGAGTATTGCTACTGCATGTTTCTTTGGATTTCCATTTGCATGGAAAATCTTTTTCCATCCCCTCACTTTCAGTCTGTATGTGTCCCTAGGTCTGAAGTGGGTCTCTTGTAGACAGCATATATATGGCTCTTGTTTTTATGTCCATTTAGTGAGCCTGTGTTTTTTGGTTGGAGCATTTAATCCATTTACATTTAAGGTAATTATTGATATGTATGTTCCTATTACCATTTTCTTCATTGTTTTGGATTTGTTTTTGTAGGTTCTTTTCTTCTCTTGTGTTTCCACTAAGAGAAGTTCCTTTAGCATTTGTTGTAATCTGGTTTCATGGTGCTGAATTCTCTTAGCTTTAGCTTATCGGTAAAGCTTTTGATTTCTCCGTCGAACCTGAAAGAGATCCTTGCTGGATAGAGTAATCTTGATTGTAAGTTCTTCCCTTTCATCACTTTAAATATATCATGTCACTTCCTTCTGGCTTGTAGAGTTTCTGCTGAGAAATCAGCTGTTAACCTTATGGGAGTTCCCTTGTATGTTATTTGTCATTTGTCCCTTATTGCTTTTAATAGTTTTTCTTTAATTTTTGTCAGTTTTATTACTATGTGTCTTGGCATGTTTGTCCTTGTGTTTATCCTGCGTGGGACTCTCTGTACTTTTTGGAGTTGGGTGGCTATTTCCTTTCCCATGTTAGGGAAATCGTCAGCTATAATCTCTTCAAATATTTTCTCAGGTCCTTTATTTTTGTCTTCTCCTTCTGGGACCCCTGTAATGCGAATGTTGGTGTGTTTAATGTCCCAGAGGTCTCTTAGGCTGCTCTTCATGTCTTTTCATTCTTTTTTCTGTTCCGCAGCAATGAATTCCACCATTCTGTCTTCCAGGTCACCTATCCGTTCTTCTGCCTCAGTTATTCTGCTCTTGATTCCTTGTAGTGTAGTCTTCATTTCAGTTATTGTATTGTTCATCTCTGCTTGTTTGTTCTTTAATTCTTCTAGGTCTTTGTTAAACATTTCTTGCATTTTCTCAATCTTTTCCTGCATTCTTCTTCTGAGGTCCTGGATCATCTTCACTATCATTGCTCTGAATTATTTTTCTCGAATGTTGCCTATCTCCGCTTCATTTAGTTGTTTTTCTGCGGTTTTATCTTGTTCCTTCATCTGGTACATAGCCCTCTGCCTTTTCATTTTGTCTGTCTGTGAATGCGGTTTTCATTCCTTAGGCTGCAGGATTCCAGTTCTTCTTGTTTCTGCTGTCTGCCCTCTGGTGGATGAGGCTATCTAAGAGGCTTGTGGAAGCTTCCTGATGGGAGGGACTGGTGGTGGGTATAGTTGGGTGTTGCTCTGGTGGGCAGAACTCAGTAAAACTTTAATTCACTTGTCTGCTGATGGATGTGGCTGAGTTCCCTCCCTGTTGGTTGTTTGGCCTGAGACGACCCAGCACTGGAGGCTACAGGCTCTTTGGTGGGGCTAATGGTGGACTCTGGGACGGTCATGCCAAGGAGTACTTCCCAGAACTTCTGCTGCCAATTTCCTTGTCCCTGTGGTGAGCCACAGCCACACCCTGCCTCTGCAGGATACCCTCCAACACCAGCACGTGTGTCTGGTTCAGTCTCCTTTGGGGTCACTGCACCTTCCCCCTTGGTCCTGATGCGCACACTGCTTTGTGCGTGCCCTCCAAGAGTGGAGTCTCTGTTTCTCCCAGTCCTCTCGAAGTCCTGCAATGAAATCCCACTACCCTTCAAAGTCTGATTCTCTGGGAATTCCTCCTCCCATTTCCAGGCCCCCTGATTGGCAAGCCTGATATGGGGCTCAATATTCACTCCAGTGGGTGGACTTCTGTGGTATAATTTTCCTTCAGTTTGTGAGTCACCCCCCAGCAGTTACGAGATTTGATTTTATTGTGACTGTGCCCCTCCCACCATCTCAGTGTGGCTTCTCCTTTGTCTTTGGATGTGGGGTGTCTTTTTTGGTGAGTTCCAGTGTCTTCCTTTCAATGATTGTTCAGCAGTTAGTTGTGATTCTGGTGCTCTCACAGGAGGGAGTGAGAGCACGTCCTTCTACTCTGCCATCTTGAACCAGTCTCCCCTAGATTGAATTTAAAAATGTGATCTTTTGAACTCTCATTCAGTCTATGCAATCAGACTGAAATGAACTGTCTTCTTCAAGGGTCTAGTTGACATCTGTTGTTCATACCTGCCTAGCATTCATCTCTCCTCTTACAGAATCCTGACTTTCCTCTAGAGAACTCCACCTCCATTCTCCATCCACATAGTTTGGATGAAGCTGACAGGCCCATAGTAGTGCCATTTAAAGGGATGGGCACAGGTTCCAAGCCTAGCCAATCAGAGCCTTACCCCATCCCTGACCAATGTGATTGGTTCAGGAATAGACACATGTTCCATGCCTGGCCAATCAGAGCCTCAGCCCATCCCTGACCACCCGTGATTGGTTCAGGTATGGGCACATGACCCAATTTGGACCAGTAAGAACCAATCGTGTGACTGGAGGAGCTTTTGGGAACAAGCAGCCCTTTGGGAGTAAGGGGATCTGAGTCATTATTACACTACTACAAAATACATGTTACAATATTGCTATTAATATTGCAGATTATTCCAATCATGGTGCACATCTTGGCTCCTTTCAGTGAAAATCTGTACACCTTTCCACACTCAAACCACAGAGCCAGTGTCATGAAAACCTGCAGCATCAGGTCTGCCTATGAATCTAATATGGTCAGTGAAGAATACTAGACTGAAAACCTGAGTTCTCTACATGACCAGAGCCCAGCCTCTCAATGCCAGAACCTGGGATATATATCCCATGAGTATTAAATGGAAATTTTTTATGAATAGATCACCTTTCTTTATAAGCAAAATATTTTTAATAGAAGTTGACATTTTCCAGTTTGTTATAAATTATCAGTGGTGATATTTTTCAATAAGTGATATTCCCATTTATCACTGGATAGAGTCCAAATTCCTTACCACTGTACATATACATATGCACATAAACATATTTATATTACAGACTAATAAGTATGTGGAGACACAATAATGAACAAACATATCCTGGGCTCTGCCTTCAGTGAGCTTCTACTCTACTGAAGTAGAATTACATTTGGGGTGGTGGTGGGAGTGGTAAATTTGTGATTGGGGAAAACCCATGATAATATGAGATCATATAATAGGGATATCAAACCAAGATTCAGAGATCAGGAAAGATTTTTCAAAAATAGTGACACCCGTGACACCCAGACTGGTGTTAAGGATAAGTAAAAGTTAACCAGATGAACAGTGGGGGTTGGAGTATATATGCCAAGGACTAGAGACTGTGAGACATATGATGTATTCTGAAAAGTGGAAGAAATTCAATACAATTGGGGCATAAATTAACAAGTGGATGAAAAATTACAAAGAAATAATGACAGAGCAAAGAACAGATCCCAGAGTAGCTTTGCATGAAAAAAGACATAGAATTGTACACCTGGCTACTCTGTGAAAACTTCTTTCACCTTTGTGATAAACGCTCACTTGTTCCTTTATTCCACACGGGTCCAGAGACCCAAGAGAAGACTTGGATTGATGCACCTAGAAGAACACAATTACGGCCTGTTTTTTGCATAGTAGGACTGGGATGTCTTCAGCCATTTTTCACAAACCATCAAAGTGAAGAAATCTTCAAAAGCCTTTGTATAAAGAGGTTAAAAGACATTGACAAAAATTTTGCCACCATGAAACTTCCATTCTAGTGGAGAAGATAATCAGTAAATAGACAAATACATATAAAATACAGTGTTAGATATCAATAAATATGAAGAAAATTAATGCTTGTTAACTTAAATGGAAATGATTTAAAATGGGTCCTTAGAATAAAAGTTATCCACAATTACTCTCACTTACTTTAAACCAGGAAGATTTCTACATAGAATACTAGAATCATTCTAACTAGATCCAGCAAAGCCTAGACGATTACCTGCTAATGATACATATACATACATACACACATACATATATAAAATCTGTATACATATATGATGTGTATATATATATATATATATATATATATATATATATATATATAAAATTTGCTTTACTATCCACTATCCTAATTCATGTTGCAGAGTAGATCATATTCCATCTCCCTGACACCATGCAGATTATAAATTACTTGGATTTAAGAGGTTGAGAGTGAGAAAGAAAACACACAGCTCTTTGAGTCATTTGTATTTTTCTAAGAAACACTTCCCATTTTACATGAATTTATTGTGCATTAGTTATATAAGTGTATAAAATATGTGTCATATCCCAATGTAATGTGGCATGTTGCTGTATTATAATTAATAACAGAAACTTCTAAAATAAGAACTATGACAAATAGCATATAAGAAAAACTAAAAATTAACTTTTCTTTCATTCTTTTTCCTTTAATTTTTTTCTAAAGGCAAATTAAATAATGAGGAATAAGTCTGATCAAAATGAAACTCCACTATTCACTCACTTGTTCACTAAAGAGATACCCATTTTCCTCAACCTGCAATCATTTCCTCTGTTTTTAATGTTACTAAAACATAATAATTTAATCCATCTCTTGGGTTTCAAAATAAGTTACCTTCACTAGTATTGTTTCAAGGTTTAGATGCATGCGTTTTTATCCAACACTTGCACATTAAAATTTAATGATAGAATTATTCCTTATGATTCTGCACATTTCACTCTAGCTATTATAGAATAGGATGCATACATATGTTTAGAAAGCTTTGTGATATAATTCAATTACAGAAACGAAATACAGAATGCATTGTCCCCTGACCATTTATTCTACCTGAAGCCTGGGACACAGCCGTCTTAATTTTATATTTGTTCTCCAACAGCATGTATAAAAAATGCACTAATAGCTGCCACTGTCTCCACAACATCATGGTCACAGTTAAATATTTAATGCCTCCAAGCACAAGCAGGGCATGCAGTGAGCATGAACGTGACTGTAAAACCACCGTAATGGGTTTAGATCCCTTGGGTCCCCAGTGTGCTGTGTACCGATACAGTAAAAAGAGGAAAAAGTCTCATCAAGATGCAAGTTTAAACAGGAATCTGTCCTGCCGCATCTGCTGACAAGATTAATTATAGACCTCTGAACCTGATGTGTTTTCTTAATATCTTGCATCACTTTACTAGTCTGCAGTCAAGCTGAAATATTGGGTGTGGCTTTGTATAATTCTCAATTCCAGAGTGACGCCTTGCAGTATGTTTTCACTTGATAACTTAAAAGTTTTCATTGGTGATTTGCCATTATTCCTTGCATTTGTCCTTTGAAATCAGGATAATCCCTTGGCCTTAGTAACAAAACTCTGAAGGAATGCAAGAGCCCTCTCCATGAGAAAGTGCAGCCATTTTCTCTAGGGTGTATATCTTCAAATGAAAGGACAAGGCAGTAAAGGCAGTAAAAATTATTACAAGGTATTTTTCCTAGTGAATCAAATAATCTTCCAAGAAAGAAAAGAAAAGAAGAGAGAGAGGAGGAAAAGAAACAATGACAGACCCAAATAATTTTTTTTAAGTTGAAATGATGTCTTTATCAAACCCAACACATTATTTGTATTAAAAAAAGAGGTTATATCTCAAAGAAGTTTAAAGCTCAAGTTTATAGTGAGACAAAACTGAATAGGATATCAATTGGGTAAAGTTATTTAAAATTTTTTTTTTCATCTTTAGTTTCCTCATTTATAAAATGGAAAAACATAATTGTAACTTTTTAGATTTGTTATGATGTTTACAATATGATAAAGAAGGTCATTGTCACAATGCTGGGCTCAATCACAGTCACTAAATATCAGCTTAAAAATAAGTATAGAGGGAGTGGCTTCAAGATGGCGGAAGAGTAAGAAGCGGAGATCAGCTTCCTCCCCACAGATACACCAGAAATACATCTACATGTGGAACAACTCCTACAGAACACCTACTGGCAGAAGACCTCAGACCTCCCCAAAGGCAAGAAACTCCCCACGTACCTGGGTAGGGCAAAAGTAAAAAGAAAAAACAGAGACAACAGAATAGGGATGGGAACTGCACCACTGGGAGGGAGCTGTGAAGGAGGAAAGGTTTCCACACACTGGGAAGCCCCTTTGCGGGTGGAGACTGCAGGGTGCGGAGGGCACAGTGGAGAGATTCCTACACAGAGGATCAGTGCCGACCAGCACTCACCAGCCCGAGAGGCTTGTCTGCTCATCTGCTGGGGCGGGCGGGGGGCTGGGAGCTGAGTCTCGGGCTTCGGTCATATCCCAGGGAGAAGACTGGGTTTGGCGGCGTGAACACAGCCTGAAGGGGGCTAGTGCGCCACAGCTAGCTGGGAGGGAGTCTGGGAAAAAGTCTGGAGCTGCTGAAGAGACAAGACACTTTTTCTTGCCTCTTTGTTTCCTGGTTCGCCAGGAGAGGGGATTCAGAGCACTGCTTAAAGGAGCTCCAGAGACGGGCATGAGCCATGGCTGTCAGCGTGGACCCCAGAGACGGGCATGAGACGCTAAGGCTACTGCTGCAGCCACCAAGAAGCCTGGGTGCAAGCACAGGGCACTACCCACACCTCTCCTCCTGGGAGCCTGTGCAGCCCGCCACTGTCAGGATGCCGTGATCCAGGGATAATTTCCCCTGGAGAACACACGGCGCGCCTCAGGCTGGTACAACGTCCTGCTGGCCTCTGCCGCCGCAGGCTCGCCCTGCGCTCCTTACCCCTCCAGCTCCCCGGCCTGAGTGAGCCAGACCCCCGAAGCAGCGGCTCCTTTAACCCCGTCCTGTCTGAGCAAAGAACAGATGCCCTCAGGTGACCTACAGGCAGAGGCGGGGCCAAATGCAAAGCTGAACCCCAGGAGCTGTGTGAACAAAGAAGAGAAAGGGAAATCTCTCCTAGCAGCCTCAGGAGCAGCGGATTAAATCTCCACAATCAACTAACTTGATGTACCCTGCATCTGTGGACTATCTGAATAGACAACGAATCATCACAAATTGAGGAGGTGGACTTGGGGAACAAGGCTATATATATATTTTTCCCCTTTTTCTCTTTTTGTGTGTGTGTGTATGCTTCTGTGTGAGATTTTCTCTGAATAGCTTTGCTTTCACCATTTGTCCTAGGGTTCTGTCTGCCCTTTTTTTTTTTTTCTTTTTTTTACTTAAAATTTTTTTTCTTAATAATTATTTTTAATTTGAATAACTTTGATTTTATTTTACTTATTTTATTTTATCTTCTTCTTTCTTTCTTTCTTTTTTTTTCCCTCCCTTTTATTCTGAGCTGTGTGGAGGACAGGCTCTTGGTGCTCCAGCCAGGTGTCAGGACTGTGCCACTGAGGTGGGAGAGCCAAGTTCAGGACACTGGTCCACAAGACACCTCCCAGCTCCACATAATATCAAACGGCGAAAATCTCCCAGAGATCGTCATCTGAACACCAACACCCAGCTTCACTCAACGACCAGCAGGCTACAGTGCTGGACATCCTATGCCAAATGACTAGCAAGACAGGAACACAACCCCACCCATTAGCAGAGAGGCTGCCTAAAATCGTAAGGCCACAAACACCCTAAATCACGACACCAGATGTGGACCTGCCCACCAGAAAGACAAGATCTGGCCTCATCCACCAGAACACAGGCACTAGTCCCATCCACCAGGAAAACTACACAACCCATTGAAGCAACCTTAGCCACTGGGGACAGACACCAAAAACAACGGAAACTACGCACCTGAAGCCTGAAAAAAAGGAGACCCCAAACACAGAAATTTAAGCAAAATGAGAAGACAGAGAAACACACAGCAGATGAAGGAGCAAGGCAAAAACCCACCAGACCTAACGAATGAAGAGGAAATAGGCAGCCTACCTGAAAAAGAATTGAGAGTAATGATAGTAAAGATGATCCAAAATCTTGGGAATACAATGGAGAAGATAACAAGAAACGTTTAACAAGGACCTAGAAGAACTAAAGAGCAAGCAAACAGTGATGAACAACACAATAAATTAAATTAAAAATTCTCTAGAAGGGATCAATAGCAGAATAACTGAGGCAGAAAAACGGATAAGTGACGTGGAAGATAAAATAGTGGAAATAACTACTGCAGAGCAGAATAAAGAAGAAAGAATGAAAAGAATTGAGGACAGTCTCAGAGAGCTCTGGGACAACATTAAACGCACCAACATTTGAATTATGGGGGTCCCAGAAGAAGAAGAGAAAACGAAAGGGACTGAGAAAACATTCTAAGAGATTACAGTTGAAAACTTGGCTAATATGGGAAAGGAAATAGATCATCAAGTCCAGCAAGCACAGAGAGTCCCATACAGGATAAATCCAAGGAGAAACACGCCAAGACACATATTAATCAAACAATCAAAAATTAAATACAAAGAAAAATATTAAAAGCAGCCAGGGAAAAGCAACAAAGAACACATAAGGGAATCCCCATAAGGTTAAGAGCTAATCTTTCATCAGAAACTCTGCAAGCCAGAGGGGAGTGGACATATTTAAAGTGATGAAGGAGAAAAACGTACAACCAAGATTACGCAGCAAGGATCTCATTAATTTAAACCTACCTAAGGGGACAAAAGACCTGTATGCAGAAAATTATGACACTGATGAAGGAAATTAAAGCTGATCCAAATAGGTGGAGAGATATACCATGTTCTTGTATTGGAAGAATCAACATTGTGAAAATGACTGTACTACCCAAAGCAATCTACAGATTCAATGCAATCCCTATCAAACTACTAATGGCATTTTTCACAGAACTCGAAGAACAAAATTTCACAATTTGTATGGAAACACAAAAGACCCCGAATAGCCAAAGTAATCTTGAGAAAGAAAAACGCAGCTGGAGGAATCAGGCTCCCTGACTTAGGACTATACTGCAAGTCTACAGAAATCAAGACAGTATGGTACTGGCACAAAAACAGAAATATAGCTCAATGGAACAGGATAGAAAGCCCAGAGATAAACCCACGCACGTATGGTCACCTTATCTTTGATAAAGGTGGCAAGAATATACAATGGAGAAAAGACAGCCTCTTCAATAAGTGATCTGGGAAAACTGGGCAGCTACATGTAAAATAATGAAATTAGAACACTCCCTAATGCCATACACAAAAGTAAAGTCAAAATGGATTAAAGACCTAAATGTAAGGCCAGACACCATCAAACTGTTAGAGGAAAACATAGGCAGAACACTCTATGACACAAATCACAGCAAGATCCTTTTTGACCCACCTCCTAGAGAAATGGAAATAAAAACAAAAATAAACAAATGGGACCTAATGAAACTTTTGCACAGCAAAGAAAACCATAAATAAGAGCAAAAGACAACCCTCAGAATGGGAGAAAATATTTGCAAATGAAGCAACTGACAAAGGATTAATCTCCAAAACATACAAGCAACTCATGCAGCTCATTATCAAATAAAACAAACAGCCCAATCCAAAAATGGGCAGAAGACCTAAATAGACATTTCTCCAAAGAAGATATACAGATTGCCAGCAAACACAAGAAAGAATGCTCAACATCATTAATCATTAGAGAATTGCAAATTAAAACTACAATGAGATATCATCTCAGACCGTTCAGAATGGCCATCATCAAAAAATCCACAAAAATAAATGCTGGAGAGGGTGTGGTGAAAAGGGAACACTCTTGCACTGCTGGTGGGAATGTAAATTGATACAGCCACTACGGAGAACAGTTTGGAGATTCCTTAAAAAACTAAAAATAGAACTACCATACGACCCAGCAATCCCGCTACTGGGCATATACCCTGAGAAAACCATAATTCAAAAAGAGTCATGTACGAAATGTTCATTGCAGGTCTATTTACAATATCCAGGACATGGAAGCAACCTAAGTGTCCATCAGTAGATGAATGAATAAAGATGTGGCACATATATACAATGGAATATTGCTCAGCCATAAAAAGGAATGAAACTGAGTTATTTGTAGTTTGGTGGATGGACCTAGAGACTGTCATACAGAGTGAAGTAAGTCAGAAAGAGAAAAACAAATACTATATGCTAACACATATATATGGAATCTAAAAAAAGAAAAAAATTATATGGTCTGAAGAACCTAGGGGCAAGACGGCAATAAAGATGCAGACCTACTAGAGAATGGACTTGAGGACATGGGGAGGCAGAAGGGTAAGCTGGGACAAAGTGAGAGAGTGGCATGGACATGTATACACTACCAAACGTAAAATAGATAGCTAGTGGGAAGCAGCCGCATAGCACAGGGAGATCAGCTCTGTGCTTTGTGACCATCTAAAGGGGTGGGAAAGGGAGGGTGTGAGAGAGGGAGACACAAGAGGGAGGAGATATGGGGATGTATAATATATATATGTACAGCTGATTCACTTTGTTATGAAGCAGAAGCTAACAGACCATTGTGAAGCAATTGTACTCTAATAAAGATATTAAAGAAAAGTATAATCTTCACAGCTTTTGTTTCATTGTGATGCATCCTATTAATGGATGCATGGGTGACTATTGATATACTGCTTTCAAAATTATTAAACAAGAGAGTACTATGTTCAACCAGGTTTTATCATCTTCTCTAAGAGTTGGGATAATAGTCTTATCTGTAGGACATAGCAAGGTGTATCTGCATTTTCTGGACCATCTTCATTAGCTCTCTTTCCCTAAGTCTGAGCTCCCATCTTCCCATGATATGAACCATCATATCCAGAAGCAGATACTATCAAAGTCCTGCTCTGAATGTGGGGGTGGACTGGTCAGCCATATCTCTGTGTAGAGAAAGACAAAGTCCAGGGGCTGGATCCCTCCTGGAATGCAGATCACAGGGTCACTTTGGAACAGAGGTGAAAGCATTATTCAGGGTAGTTGATAAAAAAAATATCTGGAACAGAAGTTTAGGTGGGTAGAAATCAGTCAGAAAGGGTATAGTTAACAAAGATGTAAGTAAAGGGAGGATCTTATATTTGTTTTATTTATTAATTGTATTTTTGTAGGGTGGGAACAGAGGCAGAACAATAAGCAGCCTGGTGTCTTCATCAAAATTGTTTTTATCATTATCACCATCATCATCATCATCATCATCATCATCAATTATGTTTTCAGAAAAATAAGAAAGTAGGTCAGGGTTACATTTAAACAGTCAAACAATAGGTTAAAGCAAAATTGGTTATTAGTGTATAATCTTTATTCAGTCAGTTATTGATTGATTTTGTTGAGATATAATTCACATAACATAAAATTTCACATAACATAAAATGCACCATTTCAAAGTGTACAGTTCAGTGGTTTTTATCCTCCCATCCACACCACGCCTTAGGAATCTGATTGTTTTCTTACTATTTGGTCAAGTCTTGAAAAGTTGTAGATCTGACTCTTAATTTATCAAGATTCACCAATCTGAGCATGTTAGTTTCTTACTGTTGGTGCAACAAATTACAACAAATTTAGTGGTTTAAAAGAATAAACATTTAGTATTTGCAGTTTTGGAAGTCTTACTAAGCTAAACTCAAAGTGTTAGCAGGGCTGCATTTCTTCTGGAGGCTTTAGGGATAGTCGTTTTCCTTGCCTTTTCCAGTTTCTACTGGTCACTTGCATCCCTTTCTTTATCTTCAAAATCAGAAACATAACATCTTCCAATCTCTCTCTTTGACTCTGTTCCTCTTGCCTCCATCTTTCACTTATAAAGATCCTTATGGTTACATTTGGGGTCACCCAGATAATCTAAGTAACCTCTTCATCTCAAGATCCTTAACTTAATCACATCTACAAAGTCCCTTCTATCATGTACAGGAACATTTATGGGTTCTGGGGATTAGAATGTGGACATATTTAGGGGAGGGTGTTGTCATTCAGCCTGCCACACTGAGATTCGTATTAATATGTTATATTACATGAATAATACTCTTGTAGTGTATTTTATGTTCAATGAGGTCCTTCATCTCTAAAAAATATTCTTGAACACTTCTCTGGATTTCACAGCCTAAGAAATTTAAAAGCCCTTTTTAAGGTGTATGCTAAGTTACAGGGAGTTTATACTCTCCTACTCTGTGTCAATCCCATCTGAAATGAATTTCTTTTACTGATTTCCACAAAATATATCATCACATTTATTGAACGTTTGCCTATTGTGCAAAAATTTGGAAGTTTGTGGGGATTAGCATTTATCTTATTGATCCCTTCTTTCCTTTTTTCACACTTACCTTCCCCATCTCTCTTCTTGTCCCTCTACCACTCAGATATCCTGGGATCTCTAAATTCTTCTCTATTATTCAGAACAGGCCATTTTTTAACAACTTCAGTTATCACACTTGAAAAACTACACCAAAGCACTTCAGAGCAAGGGGCCTTCACTGCAGAAATTTCTGTGTCTGTTGAAATGGCTGTAGCTATAGTTGACAAAGTGATGTTTCCTCCAATTATAATGCTACAACTTCCCAAGTAATTTATAAACACATCCAAAGAAAGGATTAGTTTTCTTTTCTTGTTTGTTTTTCCATTTTCATTTGCTCATCCACTCGTTTTAGTCTCTCTTTTGCACTTCCAGGCCAGGCCCCCACATAACTGGGCTTAATACACATTGCATCCACTGTAACTGTTGTTGATTGAGAAACATCCTTTAATGATGCTGTCATTATTGAAGTTTTGCAGGTTTCTTTTCCTAATTTCAAAATGCCTTTTTCATTTTAGATCACCCCAGGTAGCCGTCTCACAGCGTCAATCTATCGATTCTCCCTGCACGAGGTGAAGAAGAAACCACCGGCTAAGGTATGGCTTCCAGTACCAAGACGCACCCACTCAAAATTAAATACATCTAATACAGATAGAGTGAAACTTTAAAAATACTCTTACAATAGAACTTGAGGCAATTGATTTTGGAAATTACTAGAAGCAAGAGACCGTTCTTTTCTCTACTACAAGATCTCTTTTGTGGAAAAGAAACTATTTATACAAGTACTTGTTGGAGCTTCTACATTGCAATTTACTCCACCTAATAATTACTCTATCAACACACATTCTGTCTAAATGTCTTTAGTCACGGTCCTTCTAATGTAATCTGGGTGTTCATTGTTCTTCTGTTTGATATGCACTGGAAGCTCGCAGCATCTTATTCTAATCAGTATTTGAATGCATTGTCTGTTGAAATGAAAGTAACAATGGTTAGTAGGACAGGTGTTTCCCTTGAATGTGAAAATGTAGGGGTTAAAACCACAAATTAAACTGACTATGCAGTCTTTGCATGTTTCAGGATGGTGGGAGACGAATTTTTTGTGAAGTGGAAATCAGGTACTAGTCAAAGTTGTAAAGATCTGTGACCTGAAAAATAAATGGCATTTGGAAATGCCTGTACTCTCCATTATGGAGAATAGGCACCAAACTGCAGTGTGTTGGTAAAATGAAATCTCATTTGCCTTTATGGATGGTGATTTTGACAAAGAGAATAGGAGAACCAGAAAGAGAAAAAAGAACCATCAGAGTTTCATGCCACGTGCATCAGTAAATTAACAGGAGGATTGGAAGAGCCTATGAATTGATTATTATTATTAATTAGTAGGTTACTGTTCTTATTAATATTAGACACTTCTCTGCTTGTTGGCTGAAAATGCTATAAAGATCAGTTTATGACAGTTGTCAAAATAGAAAGATTTTATAATAGCTAACTGATTTGTCTCATACTGATCGTATTTATCTCTTGTTTCTACATACATACCTTAGTTATTATTTTTCATTGGAAGTTCTAATTGATAAGGTTATGAGACATTTTAAAAATATAACATATGTGTCAAAGAACTATTAACTTCATAGTTGGGCAAATAACTGAGGCCAGAGTGATTTTCATTTTTTTTTGTTTGTAAAAACAGTATTGTAATTCATACCATTTATTTGACGAAATTTTTTTAGCAATTCCTTCTTTTCAACCTTCACAAACAACTTGCTGACTAGGTAATGAATAAAGCTGAAGAATACAGATGAGCTGGCCAGACTGGGCTGTGTACCTAGTTAGCTAATGTCCCAAGGAAGAACAACAGGTTCAAGCTTAAAACCACAATTTACGATGCAAGTTACTATCACCTCAGGAGTGATATCATATGATTTTCCATCTACAGGTGTCTTAGTTCTCAGGCTGATTTGTGGTGGCTCCTTGTTTTGTTTTTATCTAAATTGCTTAAGCAGTTTTAAGAAGATGAATGAGTGTCTGGGTTAGAATGATTCTTCTGGCTACTGACCTGCTCAAGGTTCATACAAAATCATTGTCTATGTTTCTTCAGATCATGGGCCATGGGTCTAATCTACACCATTAAAGCTTCACTCACATAGAATTAAGAGGTTCCAAATGAAGCATCATTGGAGTGAATTCCTACGGTTAAGAGGCTATTAGTCTTTGTGGTCAAGAAGGTGGCACTACAGTGGGATTTCTGTCTTTCATGATGCCTTCCTTACTTCATATCTTATGCCCCCATACACACACACTAGTTAATTTTTTGCCCATGGCCTTTTGTAATATATGCCTTGGTTTTAACTTCATTAACTTAGCCTAAAGCTCTTCAGCCAAGCTCACATTTGAAAAATCAAATAAATAATAAAATAAGTAGTAGTGTTTCATACTTCATAAGACTGCCTCCATGATTCTGGACAAATCATTTAAACCCTCCTCCTTTCTACCCACTTGATGAAAGGCCTCTGCTGGAGGAAGTCTAACTCCTCTCATTATAGGGATATAATATCTTTGTTCTTTCCTTTTAAATTTATCTTTTTTTTCGGTATCAGACAAAGAGATCTATCTGAATATATTTTGGTTGTCCCATTTGATAACTACCTGATCATTTGATCTTTTAAAAGCATAAATAGAATATAAACTTTAGAGATAAGCATACAGAATCATGTTCCACCCTCATCTTTCACTTGCTGTGACTCATGAAAAAGTAAGTTAACCTCTCTTTGCTACAGTTGCTACCTGGTAGGTGGGGAACAATGATATTATCCAAAAGGGTTTTTCTGAGGATTGAGGGAGGTAATACATTCAAGCTCTCGGTATACTGGGTAGCACAGAGCAAGCACTCAAGAATGCTAACTGTATCATGGAATGTGAGTGGTAAATATATAGATTAATAGAATAATCATAGGGAACAAAGTGTATCTGTTTTCAAACAATTGGAATACAAGAAAATCTTCACATCCAAAGTATACTGAAGATAGCTTGGAGTTTGAGATTTGCAGTGCCTTGGGTTGTTATCACTATTGATTATCATTGTAAGCACAGAAAGCTGGGAGTACAGAATGTTCTGTATGTGTGGAGTTCAGTATCTGAGAAACCCAATGTGAAAGTGATGATGGATATCCTCTAGCCCGAAGATTTTTTCAGACTGGATTTTTTGTTTAGGTTTGTTTGATTTGGTTTGCTTCCTTGTGTGGAACTTCACTATATGTAAAAGTTATACAAGGAGAGCTGATCTCTCTGGGAATGGAAGAGGTTCAGATTCTTGTCTGTTCAACTCCACCACCAGCATCATCCCTGAGTTTGCTCTGAAGAACCCCCTAATGCTTAGAGTACACAATTTAAAACAGACTGATCTACTCTAGTCCTTTAAATTTTAGGATGGAGAAACTGAAGCCAAGAATAGTGAAGTCACATGCCTCAGGTAGCACACTAAGGGAGAGAGCAGTTTGGGTATGCCGACTTTCCTCTACTGGATCATGTTGGCTCTTCTGCAGAATATATTTAAAGCTTAGGACAGCAAATATGGCTGTGAGAAACATGACCTTCCCTTTCTTTTTGCCAATCATATTGTTTTGGTGGTTGCATACGTATGACAGAAGCAGTTCTCAAAGTGTGGGCACCAATCAGCAGCATTAGCATACCTTTTCTAGAAATATAAATTCCTGGACCTATCTAGCCTTCCTGAATCAAAAACTTTGGTGGTGTGGCCCAGCAATTTAAGTATTACCAAACTCTCCCGGGGATTCCGGTATTTATTAAAGCTTAAAAACCTCTGTATTAAATAATTTCTTTGGAAATTAGCTCTATCTGCAAAATAATTTTAATTACATGGCTTACCTGCCAATGGCAAAAACCACTATGAAGATATGCAAAATTCTGTAAAGAAAACGATTGAGAGGGAATAATGTAACTAAAATTCACTGATCACCTGCCATATACCGTAATACCACTCTTTGATTTTTAGTAGTTATCTTATTTGATTCCTATAGCAACACTATGAAGTATATCTTATTATCTGAATTTTGATGGGAAAATTCAACTCAGAGAAACTAAATAACTTGTCTAAGATCATTCAGCTGGAAGTTGCAGAGCTAGGATTTGAACCCAGATGTAGTTGACTCCAAAGCTTTAAATCTTCCTATTGTGAATTGAAACATACTGGGTTTCACACACACCTGGCATGGACTATCTACAACTCCAGGGAAAATTTTATGCATTAGATTTTCCTTGTAATTACGAAGTACTTTGATGTCAATTATTCTTGGTGTATAATATTTCTTTCTCTTGATGTTACCTGGAAATAATGACTTATCACTCTGATATAAATACGCCTTTTCTATTCTTTTTCATTCTATTGATAATTACATCCTTTTCAATATCACACCCCAAATTTCTATATACCTGCCTATGACAAGCTAATATATACGTATATACTAATTTTTTTCTTTAGCATTTAATATAAGGAATAAATATAGCCTCATTGCACCCTGTTTTGGGGCAACTAAAAAGTTTCTGAAATATGAATCATAACCTTAGATATTATGTAAATAAAATCACATAAGTATTATGTAAATGTAATTACATATAGAAGTAATTAGAAGGATATGCATTGCAAACTTCAGAGCTGTAATATAGGAAATTATAGGAGAGGGTAATTATATATCATGTACTCTGAAACTTCAACATCTAGGAAGAAATTCATCAATTTTTATATCTGAAAGAGACGTTAAATATCTCATTGTGTTCTGCAGAGTGTGTGGTGAATGGGTGGTCTGATTAGAGAAATGGAGAATGAGGATGTATTGTGAACTTGGAGGATGTTTCTATTGTGGAAGCATCTCAGTTCCAGAGCTGCTAAATTATGTGTCAATTATAGGCCTTACTGATCTCTATTTGAGATTGGTTTTCAACGTCCAGGGAGAAAAATTCCCCTTGCTCACTCCACATTCTAGGTTGCTGACTGTACAAATGTCAGCCACATATTCTAGTACCTGGTAAAGTTCTGGAAGATTGAACTTGATTGGGCAAGTTGTACCAATGACTGTTAGAAGGAAAATAATCTAAGGAGATAAATGCATAGAACTGTGAACTGGATGAAAATGAAAATACAACATATCAAAATCTGTGGGATTTTGACAAAACTTAAAGAAAATTTTATAACACTGTGTATATTTTAGAAAATATAAAAAGTTAAATGAATGATTTCAGCTTCCACCTTAAGAAACTAATAAAAAAAAGAGTAAATTAAATGCAAGTTAAGCAAAAGACAGGAAATATTAAAGATTCAACACAATCTCCCTCAATGAAATAGAAGACAGAAAAACAATTGAGAAAATTAATGAAACCAAAAGCTTATTTTTTGTACAAATAAATTAAATTGATAAACTTCTAGCCAGACTGATCTAGAATAAACATGGAATAGACACACATTACCAATATCAAGAATGTGAGATATATATTATGAATAACTTCATACCAATAAATTTGACAACTTAGGTGAAATGGACAAATTTCTTGAAAGACACTAAGTACCAAAACTCACTATAGTGGGTTAAATAATGTCCTTGAAATCAGAATCTTTGGAGATGTAATTAGTTAAAGATGTTGAGACAAAATCTTCCTTGATTTAGGCTGGACCCTAAATCTAATGACTGGTGTCTTTACAAGAGAAGGAGAGAGATTTACACACAGAGAGACACAGGGAAGAAGGCCATGTGAAGTCTGAGGCAGAGATTAGAGAGATGCTGCCACAAGCCAAGGAACACCTGGAGCCACAGAAGTTGCAAGAGACAAGGAAGGGTCCTCTCTAGAGCTCTCAGATAAAGTTTGGCTCTACTGAAATCTTGATTTCAGACTTCTGGCCACCAGAAGTCTGAGAAGATAAATGTCTGTTGCTTTAAGCCACCCAGTTAGTGGCAATTTTGTTACAGTAGCCCTAGGAAACTAATATTCTCACTCAACAAAAAAATAGATAAGAGATGCTGTAACTATTAAGGAAATAGAATTTGTAGTTAATAACCTTCCCACAAAATTTTTCCAGGCTGAGAGAGCTTTACTTGTAAATTCCACCAAACACTTAAGGAGAAATAGTATCAATTCTATACAAATTTTTACAGAAAATTTAAGAGCTATGTTCCTCAAGTAATTATTTGAGGCCCACATTACCTTAACACCTAAACCATACAAGAACACTACTACAGACTAACATCCCTTGTGAACATAGATGCAAAACTTCTTAACAAAATTTTAGCCAATGTAATTTAAAAATATATAAGATAGATAATACATGCTATATACTTGGGGTTCATTATAGGAATGCAAGTTTGACCTAGTAGTAAACCACAGGATCATCTCAATTGAGTCAGAAAAAGCATTTTAAAAACTTCAACATATACTTCTAATAAAAACTCTAACTTCCTCAACCTGTTAAGGGGCAGAGATGGTGAAAGACTGAATGTTTCCCCCTAAGATTAGGAACAAGGTGATAATGCCTGCCCTCACCACTTGTATTCAACATATTGCAGAAGGTTTTAGGGTATGCAGTGAGAAAAGGAAGGAAGGAAGGAAGGGAGGGAGGAAAAGAAAGAGAGAAAGAAAGATCCTAATTGGAATGAAAAAATTAAGGGGGAGGGAGGGAGGGGGGAGGAAGGAAAGAAAGGAAGAAAGAAAGAATGAAAGAAAGAAAGGAAAGAAGGAAAAGAAAGAGAGAGAGAAAGATCCTAATTGGAATGAAAAAATTAAAACTCTATTTGTAGATGACATGGTTGTCTATGTGGAGAATCCAATGGAAGCTACAAACAAGGTTACTAAACTTAAGTAAGTTTAGCAAAGCTGCAGGATACAATTGAAAATTGAAATTTAATTTTTAGCAGACTGTTAAAACAGTATCAAAAATGTGACATGCTTAAGGATAAATCTGACAGAACATGTATAAAACTTCTATCCTGAAAGAAAAAAACCAAAACAACAACAACAAAAATACATTGCTGAAAGTTTTAAATAAGTTCTAAATAAGTGGAGAGATAATCTGTATCTATAAATTAAAAGACTCTATACTGAGATTTTAATTCTCCCTAAGTTTGTCTATAGATTCAATGTAATGCCGATAACAATCCCATCGGATGTTCTTGGTAAAAGCTGATTCTAAAATACATATGACAATACTAAGTACCTAGAATAGCCTAAAAAACATTGAAAAATAAGTGTGAAATTAGAGAAATTATACTACCTCACTTCAGGATTTATTATAATGCTGCAGGAACAAGACAGTGTGGTAGGGGCATAAAGATAGGCATATGGATCAATGGAATTGAATAGAGACCCACAGAAATAGACCCATACGTTCATGAACAATTGATTTTGGACAAAAACAATTCAGTGAGGAAAAGCTAGTCTTTTCAGCACATGGTTTTGGAACAATTGGATATCCATATGCAAACATGTGAACTTGTATTCATACCTCTTATTGTATACAAAAACTAACATAATGGGTCATAGATCTAAATTTAAAATATGAAACTATAAAACTTCTAGAAGAAAACAGGAAAAAATCATTGTGGCCTTGGTTAGGCAGTTTTCTTAAATCCACCACTGAAAGCAAGATCTATGAAAGGAACTATTCAGAAATCGGATTTCATCCCAATTAAATATTTTTCTCTTTGAAAGATACTACGAAGAGAATATCTAAAAGGACACAGACTCAGAAAAAGTGTTTGCAAATCAAATATTTTATTCTAGGATATATTAAGAACTCTCCAAATATCATTATAAGTCACACAAACCAATTATAAACAAAAAAATTTTTAAAGATACTTCACCAAAGAAAACATATGGATTGGAAATAAGCATTTGTCATTAACCATTAAAGAAATGTAAATTAAACCCACAAACCGTGCCACTACACACTTATTATTAGAATGTCTAAAATTAAAAACAATGATGACACTATTTGTGGATGAGGATGTGGAGCAATTGGAAATCTCATGTACTTCAAGTTGGCATGTAAAATGGCACAAGCCCGGGCTTCCCTGGTAGCGCAGTGGTTGAGAGTCCGCCTGCTGATGCAGGGGACGCGAGTTCGTGCCCCGGTCCAGGAAGATCCCACATGCCGCGGAGCCTGTGCGTCTGGAGCCTGTGCTCCGCATACGGGAGAGGCCAAAACAGTGAGAGGCCCGTGTACCGCTAAAAAAAAAAGGCATAAGCCCTTGGGAAAACATTTTGCCTATTCAAAGTTAAACACACCTCCCACTGACACAGCCATTACATTTTAGGTATTTACCCAAGAAAAATAAAAGTATATACCTCTATGAAGATTTATAGATGAATGTTTATAGCAACATTATTTGTAATACCCCCAAACTGGAAACAACCCAAATATCTATCAACAGATGAATGGATATATCAACTATTGTATGGCCATACAATAGAAACATACAATGAGAGACAAAAGGAATGAACCTCTGACACATGCAGCAATGTGAAAGAATCTCATAATATGATTCAGAGATAAAGAAGCCAGATTTAAAAAAAAGAGCACATACTGTTTGATCTACATTTATATAAAATTCTAGAAAGTGCAAACTAATTGGTAGCGACAGAAAGTGAATTAGTATTTACCTGGGGATTGGGAAAAAGGCAGGAAAAGGGAATTAAAAGGGGCAAGAGGAAATTTTGTGGTGATGGATATATTCATTACCTTAATACTGGTGATGGTTTCAGGAGTATATACATATGTCAAGGATTATCCGGTTGTACACTTAAAGCACATAGGTTTGAAAGAACTGAAAAACAGATTGAGACAGAGCAAGGGTGGTAGACACAGATTTTATCCCCATTCTGCTCAAGACCTCGGACCATATTCTCCGGGCAGTGTAGAGCCCTCAAAGGCTTTAGTGGGGCAATGACATGATTTGCATTTTAGCAACATGACTGTAAGAGTGAAGGGAGAGGACTGCCAGTACACATTTTTAGCACGGTAATAGAATTGCAACAAATGTTTCAAATAATCTCTGCAGGATTTCCAGTGAAATCAATTAGCATACATTTGAAAAAGTGCTGGTGGGGTTTGGGATTTATTCTGTAGCCATTAAAACAAATTGGTCCACATTGGCATACAAGCTAATACGTGGCTGAGCAATGACTTCAAACCAAGCCTAACTGATTTCAATGCCAATTTCTCTTTCTGCTACACACGCCCTCCCCCACCTGCATGCAAATCTCATTCCAAAACCTAGTGGTGATGAAGTGTCATGCAATCAAATGAGAATTTTCAGGATTTCCCTCAAATCAGAATGTGGACCAGACATTACTTAATGCCAGGGCCTAGTTCTTAATGGGAGCTGAACAGGCAGTACTTTCATACCTGTGAAGCATGCTGTATCCCTTATGGGTTACATCTATACCCCTATTTTTAAATTTTATTTTATTATTATTATTATTATTTTTTGCAGTATGCAGGCCTCTCACTGTTGTGGCCTCTCGCGCTGCAGAGCACAAGCTCCAGACGCGCAGGCTCAGCGGCCATGGCCCACGGGCCCAGCTGCTCCGCGGCATGTGGGATCTTCCCGGACCGGGGCACGAACCCGTATCCCCTGCATTGGCGGGCGGACTCTCAACCACTGCGCCACCCGGGAAGCCCCTATACCCCTATTTTGAGAGTATGAGTCACATTCCAAGGTCATTCCCCAAGCTGCACAGATTAAAAGTGATTAGAATGGCAATTCACTGTCTTGCTTATGGTCAATGAATTCAGTGGGTCTCGATGCTACGTGTGGGCACAGTGCTCCATGTTGGTTCAAGAACAGCATCTTTAACCTAGTCTAGATAAGATTGTTTCTCAGGAAAGCTCTAAATAAAGAGAGTAGAAAGCAGGAATGTCAAACTTCAATTAATTTGGCAAAGGAGAGGTTAAATTTTAAGATTATCAGTCTCTGGAAACATGAGAGGCAGTTACCCCATTCCATTTTGTTTGGAAGTCTTTGAAGGTATTCGACATTTTGACAATCTGAAGTGTCAGTCACTCATTCTGTGGCAAGTGCATAGAAACCTACATGAAATTTGCCTATTTGGTTTCTCAAAACTGTTGAACAGAAACTCTCTTTGGACCTTGGCAAATAGTACTAATCAAAACTTGAATAATAGACTTGTCATTTATCCTTTTCATTATAAGTTGGGTGGGTCTGGAGACTGTACAGTTTTCACACAAAAGAATGAACAACGTGTGTTTCAAGCTTGTTACAAAGTCATTTTTCCAGGCAAGAAAGAAAACGGAATAATATTGGGTCTAATGGATCAAGGAATTCCTCCCTAATTTGGCTAAATTTTCTTTAGTCCTAGAGAGAGGAAAATGAGATTAGTTCTCATTCTGTTATTTATTGACCCTAATGTGCGTCACCATGCATTAAGCAGAATAGTAAAGATGGTGGGGACAGTTTAGACTCTGTGTTTGTGGAGCTCATAGTGGAAATTAGTAGAAGTATTAAATGCATGTCTTGGCTTTTGACAAGACTAGGTTCAAATTCTGACTCTCCTCACACTGTCTCTGATAAACTTCTTTGTATTTCTAAGTCTTTTATTCTTATTTGTAATTAACTCTAACAGTGATGCACACCGCTGAGGGTTTCAGTGAGGATCACATGACATTGTGAATCCAAACCACTTCGAACTCAGCAGTCTTTACTGTGTGTATTATCATTATACATTACAGATTATCGTGGTGTTCTTGGACCTGTCATCGCAGAGCAGTGGGATTAACTGTGGATCACATACTTTGCATGTGCTTCATAAAAAACCTCTATTATTTTCATTTTATCAATAAGGATACTGAGAAACAGAACATTTATGAAACTTCCTTAAAACATTCGGTTAATAGTGGCAGAGTCAAGACTTAAGTCAAGTTCTTCCAGTTGTCAAACCTGTGTTCTACTCTGCAGTACTGCTGCTTTCTAAGTTAAAATAAAAAAGAAAAGAATAACACAATAAATATTCATTTATTAGTGAAAAAATCCTTTGGTACAGTTTTATTACTAACCAAATCTGCAAATTTATATCAGTATCCACATGTAAAATTGAATTGTAAAAGCAAATGTGAATTTTCTTATTGAGTGATATGCTTTCTGCAAGGAATTCCCCAATGAAAAGGTCCTCTCTTCTCATAAGTTTTTATTTAGATGAGTTTTGGTTCAATTTTCCAGCCATGTTTATGGTGATTGCACATGCTGAACCAAAATTTAAGAGAGTGTTCTGAATACAAGTATCACTTCTTAAAATTGCATGTAAAGCCATATATATTAAGCACAAATAGTTATTATCCCTTTTATAAGTCTATGGAGCAGTAAAGTTTGAGAAGACCGACTCTATTACAGGCCATATTGTCCAGTGGTTAAGTGAGGGTGGATAAACCAGGCTAATGGAGGTCAGAGAGATTAGCATTCAGAGCTCCACCTCGGTCAGTCTAGCTGCATGGCCATGGGCAAGTTCATCTTTCAAGTTCAGTTTCCTCAATTGTAGAGTAGAAATAATAGTGATAGGAAATAGTGCCTATGCATGGTGCTGTTTTGAGAATTAAATGAGATCATGGTGCAGATTAATTAATTAGCCCAGTGCCTGAGAAGGAGCATTGAATAAACTGGATGGGGTTGTAGGATGTGGTTGTGTAGGTCTCCACCATCAGTTCTTTTCAACTTCAAGGGAAGCATTCTTACAGATAGGAAATCCTCAAGGATAGATAAATCTCGAAGATGACGTTTTGATGGAAAATGTTCCCTAGAAAGCTCTCCATTTTCAATTCTCTTTCAATTCTTCCTATTGCTATAGAGAAGTCTTCAATTAAGAGTTAGTGCACACATGAAAACACCTAGCAATCTTCATTTGTACAAAGAGGGCTTAGTGTGAAGAACTAACATACAGCTAGTATTTCTCAGCCCACAGCTACTGCAGGAGTGAGAGGTGGGATTTGAAAGGTACAGGCCTTCGGGGTACCAGAAAGCTCAAACTGAAATGTTGAATTCATTAAATTGTACAGTAGTCTGTACATTTATAGTGGAGGACAGAACTCTTCCATCAAAAGACCATATGACCCAGAGCCTAGCTATTGGTTTCTAATACTATTCTCCAATGGAAGGTACCCAACCCCTTGGATAAATGGCTGATTTTAGAGCTGAGGCATGGAATATACAAGATAAACCTAGAGTATCTCATAGTGCCAGAAACTAAGGAATTCTCAAAACAAAATGAGGAGGGTATGCCAAAAAACAGAGAAGCCAGCTGAAAGAGCTCCCTATGGCCAAAGCTGGAACAATTCGAATAACAAAATTAACAGTCTAGTATATAGACCTATACCCCTGAGTACAAAATGAAGTCCTCACCAATATAAATAATTGATAGAATGAAAAATGAAAAGGCGGGGGCGATGGGAGATGGGTAGATAAATCTCCATAAGAAGAATTTCAAATAATTTATGAAATACTTGATCTTCTACTCCTTAATTATGGACTATGCTTAGTGACTTGCTTATAACGAGTATAGTGTGGAAGGGCTAGGGGAAATAACTTTACAGTGGGGAGTCCTGACAAGTACTCCCTTAACTAGTAGATTAAGTTTAACATCATCAGTGATAAGTCATATATTGATCGCCTGTACCCTTGGTAAGTGCTGATAATGGTACTTGACCTGTAGGGGTCTTCCTTCCCCAAACCCATAACCCCAGTCTAACCAGAAGAAAATACATCACACAAACATAAGCTGAGGAACATTCTATAAAATACCTGACAAGTAGTCTTCAAAACTGTCATGGTTATCAAGGAAAATGAGAAACTGTCACAGCCCATAGGAGCCTAAGGAGACATGACAACTTAATGTAATGTGGTGTCCTGAATGAAACAGAAAAGGGACATTAAAAAAACCTAAACCTAATAAACTATGAATAAAGTATGAAGTTTAGTTAATAAGAATGTATCGGTATTGTTTCATTGATTGGGACAAATGTGCCATATTAATATAAGATATTAACAATGGGAGAAACTAGGTGCAGGGTATACAGAAACTGTTCTATCTTTTCAACTTTTCTATAAACCTAAAGCTATTCTAAAATAAAACAGATAATATGAAAGATAGTCCTACTCAACTTCTAATGCTTTCTTTTAAAATTATTCTTACTGTCCAATATGGTAGCTGTTAGCCACTTGGGCACTTGAAATGTGGCTAGTGTAAAATAAGATGTGCTTTCACTACTGTATGTAAAATAGATAACCAACAAAGACCTATTGTATAGGACAGGGAACTATACTCAATATTTTTTAATAACCTCTAAAGGAAAATAATCTGAAAAAGAATATATATGTGTGTGTGTGTGTGTATATACAGCACACCTGAAACTAACATAACATTGTAAATTAACTATACTTCAATAAAAAATATTACAGTACATAAATAACTAAGAATAAAATGAGATGTGCTTTAAGTGTAAAATACACACCTGATTTGGAAGACTTAGTCTGTAGAGAAAAAGAATGCAAAATGCCCTTATTAATACTTTTTCTTATCTATTACATATTGAAATGATATTTTGGGTATATTGGGTTAAGTAAAGTATATTATTTAATTTCATCCATTTATATTTACTTTTCTTAATGTGACTACTAAAACATTTAAAATTTATTCTGTAACACATTGTTTCTGTTGGACAGCACTATTCTAAACTATTAACAAGGACATGTTTGGGTGTTTTAGGACAACAGGGTATGTGTTCTATGTGTTTACTTAAGTGTTTGTATATATGTAGATTTTCCATATCATTTTATTTTTGTTGTTACTGTAATTTTTGAATGGATGATAACCCAAGCACTTGAGGAAGAAATTCAAATTAAAATTTTCAGCCTTTGGGGCAGATTTTTACATATAGTTATTTGTTTATCTGAACAGTACCTAAGACTAGACTAGATCCTATGCAGGTTGATGGGTGGTCTTGTAGTCGACCTTCTCACCTTAGATGTTGCCTGCAGGTCGCATCTGCTGTGCATTTGGGATTGCTTTGTGCGTTATTTCCCCCCAAGGATTCTATGAGATACTGCATGATCAGTATACAGCAAAGGCAAAGTAGAGACACATTCTTTCCCCCATTTTATCTAAAACTATAGGTGCCCTTCCCATGAAAAATGTGTGACTATATCCCAAACTTACAAATCCCCATTGCCTGAAATAAATAAACGGTGCTTTATGTGAGTAAAAGAGCACTGATTTTATTCATGCTGCCTTCTGAGTGATACCTGGCAGTTAAAAAAAAAAGGACAAACTTCCATTTTCTTCCTTTTCTACCTGGAGAAGTCTTCATTCTTCAGGACCTAGCTTCAGGCACCTCTTATTCTCAAGATTTTCCTCATCCCAACTTTAAATATCTCTGTGCTCCCAGAACACTGGCTGGAAAACACTGTCCGCAACAATATTGCAATGTACTCTTGTTAGTATGGTAGTGGTATGTCTCGCTCACTCAGTTTTGAGATCCTATGTCTTTCCTATGGTAGCAAGATGTGAGAAATAATTTTTGTGACTGACCTAGGTGCCAGTCCTTGCTTTAAACAAACACAAATCCAGTGCAAAGTCAAATAAAGACAGGAAAAACTATCAGGACAATATAAAACAGTAGGTAGTTAACAAATGACTGACTGAATGACCACAATAATGTCATCCCTTACATGTGTGTAGGTTAAGTTCCAATTACATATCTTGCCAAATATAACTGTTCACCCTACAATATGCCTGGTTATTTGCCCTATGCTCTTCCTAAATTATTGAACAATGTTATTTTTCCCTTCTAATGCTGATGACTTTATTATAAATGTTGATGGCTAGAACTCATCTTGGCAAAATGAGAAAATAAGAGAAGCCTTAGGCAACCTGAAGAAAAGACAGATCAGCTCAGACCTTCCTTCAGTAAATCTAAGGGGAGCACAGGCCTGGGATGGATGGTTGAAGTTACTCTGGGTGACTATACTATTTGAACTTTGTTGCACTCCTATTATTTAGATAGCAAGAGGAGGTTGCTTTTAATAGAACTAATAGAAATAATATGTTTCTAAATTTGATAAAAATCACAATATATTATAAATTAAGAACATTTATTTATCAGGAGAATAAAAAGGAAACTCACAGTGAAAAACATGTTTGCAGTACATATATCTGACAAACCACCTGTACCCAGAATATATAAAGAACTTACCTAAATCAACAGGAAAATGTGGACAACCCAACGGAAAAGTGGGCAAAGGAATGGGTACTTCACAAAAGCGGGTATCCAAATGGCTATTGAAATATATGGAAAAATGCTCAATTTCATTAGTCATCAAGGAATGTAAATTAAAAACATAGTACTATATTACTACATACCCACCAAAATAGCTGAGATGAACAAGAGGGAAAATATCCAAGATTAGCAAGGATGTGGATGAACCAGGACTCTCCTACATTGCTGGTGGGAGTGTAATTCGATACAGCCATTTGGAAACTATTTGACATTGCATCCTGAAATTGAACATATGTATAACCTTGGCAGTCCACTCCCATGTCTACTCAATAGAAAGCATACATGTTTACCAAAATCCACATATTAGAATGTTTATCACAACTCTGTTCATAACAGCCTCTAATTGGAAACTACACAAATGTCAGTCAACAGTAAAAAGGGAAAATTAGCTGGGCAATGAGAATTGGGTGATATAAAACTGGTACATTCACAAATATAGATGCCTCTCACAAACTTAACACTGAGGGGAAATTGAGACAAAATAGAGTATACATGGTAATAATTCATTTTACAATAAATTCAAAGCAGGCAAACTTAATATATGTTGTTGGAATTCAGAAACAAAGTTAACCAGGGGTGAAGAGCAGAATAATGAGTGGCTGGGAGCACAAGGAGTGTCTGGGATGCTGGTAATGTTCTGTGCCTTCATTTGAGTGCTAATTACGTGTGTGTGTTTAGTTATAAAAATGTATGACTGTACACTTGTGATATATAAGCAAATAATTCCAATTAAAACATTTACCCCAAAAAAGGCTGCAATACCAGTTCTTTTCCATTTTAGGTACAGGTTGAGGTATAGAGTATTGCATAATCCAGGGAGCACCTGTATGAGGTTGCATAAAAATAAAGTCTTTACCCAGGTGTGCTTGGGCTACTCTGTAGTTAACATTAAGGGGAGGTATTCCAGACACTGTCCTGATAATTTGTCATGCATTATGTCATTTAATCTGCACAGCAATATCAAGAGGTAGAAATTATTACCTACATTTTACAGAAGGGAAATTTACTTGATTTGCCTAAAGGAGCAGTCAACTCAGACTCATACACTTGTCAGCCTGACTTCAGAACTTGACCTGTTAGCTATCATGCTGTAGTCTTTATTTTTTACTTTCTTTATTAAATTGAATTCCTTTCTCTACAGGAGAATATTTCAAAGGGCGAATATTGGCTGGCAGTGACCTACGGACCTCTCTGCACAACTTAGCCGCCCCTCAATCCGGAATTACAAAAGGGAATTTGTAAACCACGTTACTCTGTGTGCCTAGAATACAAATTTGCTCATAACACCTATACACCCTCTGCAGAGCAGCTAGGAATGAATACCTTGTGGGATATGTATTTAGGGAGGAGCCACTGATGAGGCTGGCAATAGGTGAGCCTCAGCTTGATGAGAGGAGACTGAAATCTAGTTCCATTTTGTCAGCATCAAGTTGTGTAATGCTGGACATGATATTTGCACGTTCTGAGCCTCGGGTTTTGCAGTTGTAAAAATGGGAAACAATAATTACTTCTCTGATTCCCAAAGTGTAGTAGTATTCTCTCCTTTCCTTTTTTTTTTTTCTTTTGGTTTTGCTTCTTTTTCTTTTCTTTCTTTTCTTTTTGTAAATACTCTGTACTCTTTAGCCACTCATACATATGCTATGTTAGTTTTATCCTCACAGTAAACGATATCTGTTTCTATCCCCACTTTTCTAAGGGGAAATTAAGGCTCGGAGAGATTAAGTAGTTTGTTTAAGTTCATATACCTGTGTCATTTTTCCTCCATTACTTTAATGTCTCTGAGCCTCAGCTATAAAATGGAAATAATTGTAATATTTTATCTGGCATATAGGGTGGTTTTTATCTGTTTGTCGTGGTTGTACTTTTGTTTAATTTTAATATTTACTGGGGACCCACTATATGCCAGGCCATCCGCTAACCACTTTCAAATATATCATCTCACAAATCATCCTCATAACAACCCAAGATTGAAATTAAATCCATTTTACAGACAAGGAAACTAAGTCTCAAACAGACCCAGTCATTTTCTCAAACCTGTCCAGCTAGAATCAAGCCCAGTTTTATCTTACTGCATCAAGTAGAACCTACTCACTAAGCTCAGGGCCCTCAATTTTATGGTTCAGAGAATAAAAATATGTTAAGGTAAAAAGTAATCATTTAAACAATAGTATAAAGGAGAAACTTAATTTTGAACAAAATTAAATGCTTTGTGACAAAAACCAATGTCATTAACTTCTTTATTTTTCTTTTTTATCATAATTTGAAATTAAATCATTCACTTCAATCACTTATTCTTTATTTATTCAAAGAAATATCAGTTAACTTCCTAATGGGACTGAGCACTAAGGAACTAGGAAGGGAAACCTACTATTCCCTCCTTAAGGACAAGCTTGGGTTAGGGGGAGAGTGAAGGTTGAACTGGTGGAAGTGGGGAGACAGCATAGAAAAGGAAATATAGTTAAAGACCATGTGGTGTGACAAGGATAAGCACTAAAGTGGAGCCCCCAAACCAGGTAGGAGGTGAATCCCCATTTGTTGATTCTTGAAGATGTTAGGAGACAGCCAAGCAGAGAAGGGAATTAGGGTGTCTAGGGGGTGGAAATAACTTATGTAAAAACTGAAAACCTGACAAATCCTGATGAGTTCTAAGACAGGCAACTGTTCCAAGTATTTGTACTGATATGATGGTGAGTGACAGAGGCAGTGGCAGAGCCATGTGTTTTGAGACCTGAAGCTTACACAAGTGAGGAACACTCCTTCAGGAAAACACACACAGTCAGGTTAACATAGTGCATGTTTCTTTAGAATGAGAAAAGAAATCACACAAAAACAACTGGATCTTTGGAGATTCAAGCCCCTTTCTTCCTGAATCAGAAATGCTTATACATGTGCTACATCTTTATCCATTCGTCTGTCAATGGACACCTAGGTTGCTTCCGTGTCCTGCCTATTATAAGTAGAGCTGCAATGAATATTGTGGTACATGACTCTTTTTGAATGATGGTTTTCTCAGGATGTGTGCCCAGGAGTAGGATTGCTGGGTCATATGGTAGTTCTATTTGTAGTTTTTTAAGGAACTTCCATACTGTTCTTCGCCACAAAAGCAATGAAATTGAGTTATTTGTAGTGAGGTGGATGGACCTAGAGTCTGTCTCACAGAGTGAAATAAGTCAGAAAGAGAAAAACAAATACCGTATGCTAACACATATATATGGAATCTTAAAAAAAAAAAAAAAAGGTTCTAGTGAACCTAGGGGCAGGACAGGAATAAAGACACAGAAGTAGAGAATGGAGTTGAGGACAAAGCGAGGGGGAAGGGTAAGCTGACATGAAGTGAGAGAGTGGCATGTACATATATACACCACCAAGTGTAAAATAGCTAGTGAGAAGCAACTGCATAGCACAGGGAGATCAGCTCGGTGCTTTGTGACCACCTAGAGGGGTGGGATAGGGAGGGTGGGAGGGAGATGCAAGAGGGAGGTGATATGGGGATATATGTATACATATAGCTGCTTCACTTTGTTATAAAGCAGAAACTAACACAACATTGTAAAGCAATTATACGCCAATAAAGATGTTAAAATAAAGACATCTACATAAAAAAATTATATGTACAGAATATGAACATTGTACTTTAATGCCTAAATGATGAGACAAGATAAAATAAGAATTATATTCCTGTTGAAAAAAAAAAGAAACGTTTATATAGCCTGACTTAATCAGAGGAACACTTAAAAGAGGTATGGAAAGGGTTTCCCTTCCATCTGGCCTTGAAGAAGTAAGCTGCCACATACCGTGAGAGGGTCATATAGCAAGGAATTATGAATGGCTTCTAGGAATTCAGAGTTGACAGCCACCATAAAAACGGGGACCTCAGCCATACAATGGCAAGATGTTGGATTTTTCCAACAACTATGTGAGCTTGGAATGGGACTTCAAGCTCCAGAAGGGAGCATAGCCTGGCTGACATCTTTGTTGTAGTTTTGTGAGACCCTGCACAAAGGACCCAGAGAAGCCATGCCTGAACTGCTGGCCCATAGAAACTTTGAAATAATAAATATATATTATTTTAAGCTGTTAGTTTTGTGATAATTTGTTATCCATCGATAGAAAACTAATTACATCAGGAAAACCAAAACAAAAAGAGTTAGGTATGCCACACTTTTAAATCATAGCACTGTGATGATTGATGGATATAATAAAACGATTACAACCAAAAATGGCTTGACCTACAAGTCTGTGACACTTTTAATTGTCTCTGTGAGATATAATGTCAGGGCAACTGTTCTAATTTCAAATACTGGTGCCAATTTACTGGGTTACCCTGGGTTCATCACTCTCTTCTATGGGTTTCAGTGTTCTTGTCTTCACAGTGAGAGGATGGGATAACTTGATCTCCAAGGATTTTCCTGCTCTGACACTTTTATGAAATTCTCATATGTACTATCAGATGACAATCTCCATGAAAGTCAGTGGCCCTTCTGTATTTGTACATAGGTTCCATAAGTTTAGACACCCAGTTTTCTTTCCATTTCAAAGTGGACTGGATTGTGTATTGAAATTCCGCCCTTTCCGCAAAATATAATTGTAGATGAGCACAGATGATTCATTCTCAGAAACAGTCTATTCACTTAGATTAACCACACCTAAAACCAAAATCTTCTTGACCCAAGAGTTTTCATTTAGAACTTGCTGATTCAATAGAAAGATATCAAATTATATCCCCTGTTAATTTTAAATTAACTCAAAGTATTTAATTAACACCTCTTCAAACAGAAAAAAAAAATAATAAGGATACTTTCCACTGAAGGCAGTGAAGACCACTTAAGAGATTTTTATAAATCAAATTTAAACCCTGTACCCATTCAGACTCTTTCACAATTAAGAATATTCATGGTATAGATTCATATAAAGCAATTAGCAGCTCTGGGGAATGGATGGGGTGGGAGGGATACTAAGAAAGACTTGATTAAATGTTGAAGTGAAGTGAAGCTGAGGCTTTCCATAATTGTAGAAGAGGAACCTGGTCCCTTAGGTATATTTTAAAACAAGAAGGAAAACTATAAAGCCTGTGAGCTCACTACAGACCATTCAATCTGACGGTGCACATGACAAGCCTGCTTATATATTAGGTTCTGAGGTCTGTAATGGGGAAAAAAAAAAAAAAAAACATGGGGCTGAGTCAGTGGGCCCAGCAGTTTTATCATTAGTTTGCTAGATGGCCTGGGCTAGGTCACTTGACTTCTTTGGGCTTCATTTTCCTTTTTTAACCAAAAATACGTTATTTATATTTACTCAGCATTTCCCAAAATGTATTACAAGGACTACTTGTTTGTTGGGCTCTTGATCTGTGTTAAAATACAGAGACCATTTTTAATAGTTCTGTTTTAGGGAAGTCTGGGAATCAAATGGATTTAATTTTTTATCTTCTAGTAGTAGAATTTCTTGGAGTCTTTTCCAGGCTGATGGGTCATGTGAATCTCCCAGGTAATTACCCTATCAGCTCGTTTGATGAAAGGATCCCCTGTTCTTAGAAAATATCTGGGAACTGTGTTAGACAGAACCCATGTTGGAAAGCAGCAGATGAGGTGATCTCTAAAGACCTTGACAGCTCAAAATCCTTTGACTCTTTTTTTTTTTTTTTTTTGCGGTATGCGGGCCTCTCACTGTTGTGGCCTCTCCCGTTGCGGAGCACAGGCTCCGGACGCGCAGGCTCAGCGGCCATGGCTCACGGGCCCAGCCGCTCCGTGGCATGTGTGGGATCCTCCCGGACCGGGGCACGAACCCGTGGTCCCTGCATCGGCAGGTGGACTCTCAACCACTGCGCCACCAGGGAAGCCCAACATCCTTTGACTCTTGATCATCTTGTCTGCACTTTAGCTCCAGGTACATTCACGAACCAGAAAGGATGTTAACAGACATAGCACTTTTGACAGTCATTTACTAAGTCTCCTTGATGAAGTCAGACATTTAATTAAATATTCATTAGTTTCAAACCTGAGCCTTGTTAACCATGAATTTATTTCAAGCATGTATTGAGGGACCTTCCCTTTTTACAATCTCTTTATAGTTTCAGATGTACATACTCACTTATACCCCAAAAGTTTAAATTATTAAATCAGAAAACAAATGCCTTCTAGGACATTTTGGTTCCATTGGTCCTTTCTCTGACCTTACCTACTTCAGGTAGCCCCAAAATAGATTGCCAAGTTGAGACAGAGTTAAACTCCACACAGTAAATAGTAGCACACTATGTAGAAAGGGAAGACACCGATGCCCCAGTAATAGTTGGAGATAAAGATCAAGCTAAGAGATGAACTTTGTGACAAGAAAGGGCTTTGGAATGGAATGAGGTGGAAGTTCATCACTTAGCTTCATCACAGTACCTGTGTGATCTTGGGCAGTTTACTCAAACACACACTTTAGGGTATATGACAACTTAAGTTTGTTAATTAAACATACCTGAGTCTCTTGAGATTTAAAGAGTCTCTTTTCATTTTAAAAAGTCGCGTTCACTTTTGTAAAAGTCCAGTCTTTTAGAGTCCTGTCTCTCTTTTTCCCTCCTCTACAATGGCACCGACGTTTTTGACAAGGTTCTATAAGTCGTACTCTTCTTCACCCCTCAGTGTTTGAACCAGTTGAAAAATAAAGCAAAGGAGTAGATAATGGCCAAAATACCACACTTTTTTTAATCCAAGGAAATGTACCATTATTTTAAGACATATTATTATTTTTATACATTTTAGAAAGATAGACACTGCTAATTAGTATTTGATTATATACTTTCTTTATAATTTCTATTTTACACAGAGAGAAAGAAACTTAGACTTAATTGATCATATATTTTTATCATGCATCAGTCTTTTGCAAACATAAAAAGGAAAATGTGGACCAACCAAATTGGTAAAGCTTTTCCTAAAGCGTCTTTGTATTCTAAGATTGATTTTTTTCACTCACATGGGTCAATTTGTGAACCTTTTACACACAATATTGCCCTATGTCCTATCAGAGGTCTTGGTGATACTGTGTTCTTAAAATAGTCCAATAAAAAATATCTGGAAAAAAAATGTCTGGAAGCCATTGCTGCTGGATTTTTAATTTGGCTTCTCAGTGAAGTAGAACTAGCCTAATTTTGACTCCTGCTTTTTTCCTAAACATATCTGATCTAACTCCTTACTATTTGTTTTCTAAGGTTTAAAAACAATCTTCAGGATTTTCTTCAGTGTTTCTGGTGCCATTCATCAAGTTTTGACATTGGCACATTTGATATTAGCAAGTGTGTAGGCAATGACCACCGTCGTGACTGCCACCTGGCCAACAGTGACCATCAAATGCTATCGATTGTAAGATGCACTCCAGTTTCAGAAATGTTAAAGTGCAGAAAAAAATGTGAACCTTAGAGTCACTGAAATATAGTATTGTCTTTATTACTGATAAAGTGGATTTTTTAAGAATGTGATTAATATCTATACACAAGTGATCTCTGTAATACTGAAACGAGATGAACTGACCTACTCACACAGAAGCTCTGGTCTGGCCATGCATGCTCACAACGAGTAGCTCACTGCCAATAAAAAGAGGAAAGTGCAGTGATACACAAACCAGTTTCTTCTTTCAAATCAGTTAAACCACAATAAGTGTAATGGAGGTTGTGGTTAGAGTCAGGAATATTAAAATAACACAGCTCCATCAAGCATGGAAGAATATCCATCCAACAGGGATAGGGAAGAATCATTGTCCCACAATAATGGTATATGGATAGTGAGACATATTTAATATTGTTCTTGGTAGGGTGGGGGAAAAGAGATCCCTGACTCTACTTAAATTTTCTGCATCCTCCGTGGTCTCTGCTACAGAGTGGCTTATCTGGCCTGATGATGTGATGATCCCACTGCTGTAGTGGGAGCCTGTGAAGTCCCCCTATTCCTACAGGAATCTTCATAGGTCTATCACCATTCTGGTATCCCCATACCAGGGCATGTAAGCATGCCATTTTTCTGCACACTTCACTCCATGCTGTGGGACTCAGAAGGGCTACCACAGCCCATATATCTAGACGCACCTCACATTGCTGTTGTTTCATGCTTTGGCCTTCTGCCATCTTGATGATGCCAGGCACAAAGCTTCTTCTAGAGACTTGAAGCCAAGAAACTTGATGTTATAAGCTATCTAGGGAAGTGGGTTTCTGTACTTCTGATATTCTCAGGCATCTGCAGACCCCATGCCCCTCTGTATATTTCCATTACTCTCTGCACCCTTATGTTCCACACTGAGAGGGAGACAGTAAGGACACACTCTTCTTTGACCTTCTACTGTCTTTTTTCTTACATATACTTTCCCACCTTTTGAAGAGGTTAGATCTCAACCTTTTCTTCCTTTTGTGTTGGAATATCCCTCTTCCTTTGTATCCACACTTTTCTCCAGATCTATGATGGCCAGGGAACATGATTTAAAGGTAAGGCAACAATATGATTTGTTGTTCAAATTAGGATAATTTTGAGTATGAAAGGGGGCACTATTAATTACATTGGGAAACAGGCATTAACCAGGAACAATCAAGGAAATCTTCTGAGATGGAATAAGAACAGATCTTGGTTCTGATGAAAATTTAAAACTCTTCCAAGGCCTCCAAAGTGTGGAGAGAATTTTAAGGCAGAGGAAACAACTCATGCAAATGTGTAGTATAGAATTCAGAGTGTGCAGTAATCCACAAGTAATTTTGTAAGTCAGGGGTATACTGGTTGTGCATGGGGGAGGTAATGGAAAGGGCTGGAAGAGGTAGTAAGAATAATTAACCTTTACTTATTAACACCTATTATAAACAGACCAGTGTTTCAAGCGTATTGCTTATACTGTTATTAGATTTTCACAACAGCTGTGAGTTAGGAACTGTGATTATCCCCACTTTACAGGTCTTGAAATGGAAGCACCAAAAGACGGAGTAACTTGTCCAAGGTCACATTTAGAACAAATAACTAAGCCAGAAATTTAAGCCAGGCAGTTTGGCCCCATATGCCATTTTCTAATCCCATGCTCTCCTGTCTCATTATTTTGAAGATGCTATAATGCCATTGGGATTCATAATTCATATTGGATGCAAATTGATAATAAGATCTAAATTATTTAGTCATATGAGATCCACGGATGGAGAAGTTCTCAGAGGTTGGTTTGTGAACAGAAATGTCATAGGGAAGAATGATAAATTCAACACAACTTAAATCCAGGCATTTATAGTGTCCATCAGCAGGAATGCAAGGTTGTATTCTATAAAATTTGTAGATGAACAATTTCATAAATACAGGCTTTGGAGGATGAATGTTGAAGACTGATTTTATTTAAAATTATAATGAGGCTGGGCCCGTGTGCCACGGCCCCGCTGAGCTTGAGCGTCTGGAGCTTGTGCTCTGCAGTGGGAGGGGCCACAACAGTGAGAGGCCCGCATATTATATTCTCCTTGAAGGGCTTTTGTGTTTTTTTGTTTCTTTTTTCCATTTAAAGTAAGTTTTATTTCGATATACGTCACATACCATAAAATGCATCCTTTTTAATTAATACGATTGATAGTGTTAATATATTCACAGAACTGTGTAACCATTCCCATAATCTAAGTTTAGAATTTTTTCATTACACCAATTAGAAGCCCTACATCATTAGCATTCATTCCCCATTTCCCCTGCCCTATTCCCTGGCAAGCCCTAATCTACATTTCTGTCTATAGATTTCTCTATTCTGGACACTTCATATAAATGTAATATGTGGTCTTTGGACTGACTTCTTTCATTTAGTACTGTATTTTTAAGGTTCATACATGTTCTAGCTTACCTCAGTATTTCACTACTTTTTATTGTAGAATAAGATTTCACTGTATAAATTGTGCCACATTTAATTTATGTTCATCAGTTGATGAACATTTCGGTTGTTTCCACTTTTTGGTCATTATGAATAATACTACTGTGAATATTCACATACAAGCTTTTGTATGATGTGTTTTTATTCCTTTTGGATATAAAACTAGGATGAAATTGCTGTGGTGACTGTGTTTAATGATTTCAGAAATTGCTAAACTGTTTTCCAAGGTAAATTTTGTGATGATTAAATAAATTAATTTAGTACAATTCCTGAAACATTGAAGGCTCTTGATAAGTGCTAGTCACCTTTTCTTGTAACCCTGCAGAATGCTTTTACTCATAAATATCTTTATGTATCTAAGGATTAAATTGCTAATGACTAGCAAGCTCCAGCTTTCTTCTGAGGGATATATTTTTCCTTTTTTGATGCACGTCAAAAAATATCCCTTCCATTGCAGTCATTCTGTTTAAAACTCAGTAATCGTGACCTTACAAAGTCGATATTGTTGAGTTTGGTAGAAAACAAGGTCCCAAGCGCTGAAGCAAATCTTTTCCTGTCTCCCTTGATCTATTTTTCCTGCCTTGAAGAAATGTTCCATGTATTTGACTCCTCTATTTATATCTCAATTCAGTTGTTACCAGATTTACATGTTCACATTCACATTTTCATTTGTAAGATTTATACAGAGCATGTCCTTTGCCTTAGTGTGCAACATAAAATACAGACTTTTTTTTTTAACATCTTTATTGGAGTATAATTGCTTTACAATGGTGTGTCAGTTTCTGTTGTATAACAAAGTGAATCAGCTATACCTATACATATATCCCCATATCTCCTCCCTCTTGCGTCTCCCTCCCACCCTCCCAATCCCACTCCTCTAGGTGGTCACAAAGCACTGAGCTAAAATACAGGCTTAAATAAAGAATAAAATGCATTTCTTCTCTAGGAATATATGAGCCCTGAACATAAATAAATCCAATAATCACGCTGCACTGGGAAAACATTTCCAAGTGTTTAGAAACCACATGAGGAACTGAAAAACTGAAATTTTCCCTGTAAAAAGAGCAGTGGATCAAGTGTTTCAGGGAAGGTCAGAGTGAAGGCCACCCAGAAAGAGCTACAGTCAGGAAGAGAACAAGATGGTGATGCTGGGCAAGCCAGAAGAAGGGATGACTAGCAGAGGCAAGTTCTGCAGAGTGGGTAAGCAGTGGGCAGCTTGATAAATATTACTTGTTTTACCATTTAGACTGGCACAGTGAAAGTACAGAGAGTAGAGTCATCAGGTTGTTGGAGGTGGAAGCCTGAAGTGTCCCAGGTAGAGGAGGATAACTAGGCAGGTATGTCCCGGTTCCCATTCATATATGCCATATGTCCGTGAACATAGTGTCTAATCTTTATGAATCTGTTTCCCTAACTATAAAATAGCTACGATAATGCTTACTTTGTGGAACTGTTTTGACTGTTACTGTGATAATAATATGTAATGTATGTAGCAATATTTTTTTTATGACATAAAAGGTTCTCAAAAGATTGTAGGTATTATTCTTATCAGGGTCAACATTTTTAGTCTATATTTAAGATGGTGAGAAAGAGAGAAAAAGCGAGATAGAGACAGAGACAGAAAGGTTCAGCTGTATAGTTCACTTTGACTTCTTAAGTCTTACTTAAAATCTGTCCTTTTTTATGCTGCTGAAGACACCATAGTCTCATTATGGTGTAATATCTTTTCCTTTTGACATTCTACTTAATCTCTAACCCCTAAAACAGACTCTACTTCTGCCTTCTGTCCTCAAGCTCTTTGAAAAGTAGTGGCTTTCCTTTTAATGGTTCTGTGAAACATTAGCCCAAGGAAGAGTCATTTAGCATTCAGAAGTAATACTTCTTTCTTTGAAATGCTGACCAGAGTTAGTTACATTTTTTTGTTTTTCTAAAAGAGAAATGGAATTTGTGATATTATAATATTTTGCTCTTCTGCAGGATTGGCTTGACCCATATAGATTCAAATGACCACATTATTGGAAATATTACGCATATCTCATAACCGTATTCGTTATCACTAACTACTCTAAGAGATAAACTCCCAAGTCTCAATGGCCTGACCTAATAGTAGTTATTTTTCATTCACCTAGAGATCAGTCAGCAGAAAGTAGGCATAGAGGAGGGTTACTGTGCTTCAGAGACCCAGCTGATAGAGATTATGCCCCTTCAGCATTTGGCTTCAAAGATCACCCTGGATTTTGACAGTCAGCTGGCACAAAGAAAAGAGGAACATCACTCAGGAGGTTTCTTATGGACTATGCCTAGAAGTGTTGTACATCTCTTCCATCCATATTATGTGGTCAGAACCCAGACACACTATTCTACGTAGATTCAAGGGAGCTCACAAATATACTCTGTGGCTGGCTAACAACAACTCCACACCATGAAAAGGAAGCATAAATTTCTGGTGATCAGATTGCCATTGATACCACAAAACATATTTTAGATTTTAATCTGCTGAACATCTGGTGAAGAGCTCTGTTTCGCTAGAGGTGAATGGCACTCCTTTACTAGTTTGCTCTGATCTTCTGAAACATTTAAAAGTGGCAGTGAGGAATTAAGCCCTGCCTTTGCTATCAAAAGACTCGGGTTTGAGTCCTAGCTCACTCAGGTCCTTAATAGCTGAGTTTCTTGATTTTCTGAGCTCTGGTTTCCTTAGCTGTGAAATTGTGAGCATGCAAAAGACCATGCCAATGTCTATATGAGATCTGGTGGTAAAATATGGTAAAATATGTAAATTAGTTTTCAGAGTATTTAGAACAAAAAAGGTACTTAATAATTGTTAGCTGTTATTTCAGTCATTATTTGCATTAATTATTTGCATTAATACCAAGAAAGTAGTGATTTGCATAGACTGAATCATGAATAACATTCTACATGTTCATAAGATAGCCCATGTACCTTAACATCACCTTTAAATCATTGGGGGCACATTGATGAAGGGTCTGTCATAGGCCTGTTAAATATTGGTGGCCTTCCATGTTCAAGCTTATATAGATGATGGTCTATTTCTTCACTCAGCAGTAGTTTTAACTGGACTATGTTAAAACTATGTTGGCAACCAATCAAGCTGAATTATCATTGTTGCTTATGGTATCTAAGTATTACTAAATAAATTACTCAGTAAATCATCTTCAGTTTCTCTGAAAAACAAAATATCTTTGATCATGTTTCTAGTACACATGGCCTTGAAGAGTACCTCGTACATTCTCAGATATTTGTTTTATTTTTCTTATATTTAAGATCATTGGAAAGAAGCCCTCTTTACAGGATTCTTTTGTTTATTTGGCATATCCACTCATTGCTCAATATTTGAACATAAGAAAGTATGTGAAATGTGTATTGTGACTATGTGCTAAAACTGTATGTCCCAGTAGTAGAAATAACTTCTGGAATGCATAATGGTAATTTTAACCTTTATGCTTATTTCCTAAAGAGTTAAGTTAGTAATTAATCCCTCATTATGGAAAGCATGCAAACCTATTTGGAATTTCTCCAAGCTCTATTTCAACTCCAACCTTAGGAAGATAATTTAACCTCTGCTAGTCTAAGGTACTCTGTCTATAAAATGAAATTTATAATATCCACCACACAGAGAGTGAAACCATTCAGAATACTACAAGAACAAACTGGACGCTTCATATATGTTAGTTCTATTTAAATCTAAGTCTGAAAATTCTACAATTTGGTAATAGTATTAGAATTTTTGTCTCAGAAAGTTTTGCATTTTTCTTATGGAAAGTGGTACGTATACTCTATAAAAGCCACTAAATCTGGAATTCAAATAGAACACACTCTAAAGGAAACCATAAATGCCTTGTTTGCTTGGTACTATTTACACATGTTTTCCAACACAGTTTACTGGGGAATGAGATGAGATAAGTGGAGATGTTTGTTATTAAATTCTGTTCCTTGCATTTTAGCTACATCAGTGAAAGCGGGTTCCTGGATTCTAAGTGCTAGAAAATAAATTATTGAAGTGTGAAAGTGGAACTGTGTATTGAAAATTGCAAAACACACAGCAGCTGGCTGGTCTGCCTTATCAAAAAGCTGGTTTTGTTAGAACTTTAGTGGTTAAACCTTAAAGGTACCTCTACCTCCTATTAGAAGCAAATGCTCTAACTCTTCTTTCCTGCCTCTTTCCCCTAGAAAAAAATCACATAGCTAATATGTCGTAAATGTTAATGAATTCGGTAGCATTTCTTGCACTATCTCCTGCATTTTAATTGTTATATAGTTTAAAGTGGTGACTATATTTCCCAAACCCTAAACTGGGACATATTGCCTGACACATGGTTTTACCCTGGGCTATAAACTGTGCCAGGAGAAATAGGCAGGCAGAGTCACAGACTAAAACCACAGCCTGTGACAACCACTAAATAGCCCTATGACATCAACTGAGCCTCTTCATTTCTTAGGCAATATGTTCATCTAGAAAATCAGGAAAATAGACATAAAATATGCAAATTTTATAAGACTTTTTTATTCACTTGTGGATGTGCAAGACATTCTGAGAGACATCAACTGTAGGAGAAATACTGGAATTTCTGTAGTATAATATGTATAATTAGAACAGTACTGAATTTCTGAGCTATTACTAAGTAAGGTGCTCTAGAACTTATATTGAGGGAAAGGAAAAAAAGAGGAGAGGCTGAAATAAAAAATGATTAAACACTTACTTGGTGTCAGCTATTGAGAAAAAGCCTGTATTTACAGTAACTAATTCGGTCCTTTTAACAATCTTATTATGAATGTTTTAGTTTTGGTTTTATGGATGGGAAACAGAAGCTCCAAAAAATTAAGTAACTTGTAAGGTCACACAAATTTTAAATGGCAGAATCAGAATTTGAGCCAGGTCATGGCCCTTTGGTAAAACCAAGTTAAACTCCTAGTACTACTCTATGTTTTTTCCAAACAATTCAGATATATCATTCCAACACTGACCAATTCTCCCATTTTCCAACACCAACTGATTGTCCTACAGTTCAACTTAATTCTGACACTAACGACACAGAGTTAGTACAGACACCATCGGTTAAGGGCTCAGTCCCACAAAGCTGCCTCAACTTTAGATGTCAGCAGAAAATGAAGTTTCTAAGCTACCCACACTCTACCTGGCTGACTTCAAATTAAGGGGTTCCCACAATCCTCCCTCAGATTGGATAATTTTCTAGTATGACTCACAGAACTTAGGAAAGTGCTATTTTAACTATTACAGTTTTTTTTTTTTAAATAAAGGATGCAAATCCGTCCAGCCAAATGGAAGAGATGCATAGGGCATGATCTCGTAAGAGTTGGGAGGGTGGGTTATTGTGTACAGATCTTCCAAAGCCTCTCTGGGCACACCACTCACTCATCAACTTGTTAGCTCCCTCAAACCTCTTTGCTTCAGAGTTTTTTATCAAAATTGTATTACATAGCCATTGTTGATTAAATCACTGACTATTGATAATTGAATTCAATCTCCAGCCCCTCTCACCTCCCCATAGGTCAAGGAGGTTGAGCTGTTAGTTCTGACCCTATATTAGGTGATTTGTACCTCTCTAACCACTCCCATGTTGAAGCTATCTAGGGTCCCACCAAGAGTCACCTCAATAACATAAACTCAGATATGGTCAAAAGGAGAAAACCATAATTTGAAAAGATACATGCACCCCAGTGTTCATTGCAGCACTATTTATAATAGCCAAGACATGGAAGCAACCTAAACATCCATCAACAGATGAACGGATAAAGAAGATGTGGTACATGTATACAATGGAATATTACTCGGCCATAAAAAATGAAATACTGCCATCTGCAGCAATATGGATGGACCAAGAGATTATCATACTAAGTGAAGTGAGTCAGACAGAGAAAAACAAATATATGATATCACTTACATGTGGAATCTAAAAAATATGATACAAATGAACTTATTTACAAAACAGAAACAGACTCACAGACTTAGAAAACAAACTTACGGTTGCCAAAGGGGAAAGGTGGGGAAGGAGGGATAAATTAGGAGCTTGGGATTAATGTATACACACTACTGTATAAAATAGATAATCAACAGGGACCTACTGTATAGCACAGGGAACTTTACTCAACATTCTCTAATAACCTATATGGGAAAAGAATCTGAAAAGGAATAGATATATGTATATATATAACTAAATCACTTGGTTGTACACCTGAAACTAACAGAACATTGTAAATCAACTATACTCCAATATAAAATAAAAATTTTTAAAAATTTAGAGGCTTGTTATGAATAGTAAAAGGCACTCATCACTCATGAAATTCCAAGAAGTTTAGGAACTCTGTACCAGGAACCAGGGACAAAGACCGAAGAAATATTTTTTATTATACAACCACCCATTCTTTTTGTATGGGTCATAGTTTCCCACTAATATGTTTAAATTTATCAAGCAGGGCCTCTTGGTTCATAGAAAAGAAATTATGTAAAACTAAGTTAAGATGCTCCAAGGTTGAAATGTATCAGTCTAATACATGACCCAGTTCTTGTACCAGCAAAAACATCCATTCCTGACAAGTACCTGTGGGACCAACTTAAGGGCCATTTAGCTGCTTGAGAGAATACATATGCAATGGCTCTGTTTTTTTAGCCTATGAATTTCCATGGTGTTTAAAATTAATGCAATCATGAAAATCTAAATTATTGGCTGGAAATATCAGAACTAAGCAGGATATTAGTTGTGATAAATGACTCCTTGAACATAAAGAGGATAAAAGTCTGCCACCCACCCCATGGCCATAAAGTACCCATCAGAAAGGAGACAATTTCTCTGTATGTTTAGAATGTAACAAGAATGTTCTGAGCTTAGCTATCAGTTTAAACATCTAAAGAAAACTCATAAGAATCATAATTAATCATATATTTTTACACTTAACATCTTTCTTTTACTGCTAGGAAAAGTATCTGCAAGTGTGAGCACTGTGTCTATATTTACCACTGTATTCCCAATAAGTAGCAGAACATCTGACACATAATACAAACAAAATGAAGATTTGCCGAATGAGTTAGAGAGACCTAGTCTCGAATCTTGTCCTTCAATATCTAATGTGACCTTTATAATTACTTAATGTCTCCAAGCCTCACTTTCCTAAATATTTGAGTGATAGTACTAGCTTTTTATTTATTTATTCGGAGATTTTAGTGAGATAACTCATGGAGGGTACTTATCATGCAGCATGACAGATAGTATGCATTCAATAAAAGTTCTCTATGATTATTGTGTTTACCAAAGTTTAAAGGACACAGAGAGAAAAATAGGAATAAAGTTTATGATATTAGGAACTATGACCCACATTTCCATAAGCCATTCATGATGTTATTTCATGTAAGGTCCTGGATTAAAATGACTCTACTTTAATGAGTATCTTGAACTTAGTGGATATTCATGCTAATTAAATGAATGTATGAATGCATAAATAGGAATATGGCATTAAATTTCAGCAAACAGGTGGCTGAGTATATAAAATGTGATAAAAGAACAAAATGCAATCTCTGCATTAAGGCTATTACAGTATGTGGAGAAAATATCTGAATAGATTATTGCGATGATGTATGATAAATGCTGTGTTAGAAATATCTAAAAATCAATAAACACACATATACGTACACACGGCCATAGAGCGAATGGCCATGGATATAGTGAGCATGGCAGTTGATAGTTCAGAAAGCTTTTTCACATCCTTATCCTTTTTATCATTTGAGGGGAATATTATTCACCTTTTGGATCCATTTCTCAGATGCAGAAATTGAGGCTAATAGAATTACAGTGATTTGTCCAAGATTATACAGCCCCCAAATGACATGCATGCATTTAGAGATCTCATCTGGTGTCTCTGACTGGTACACAGCACTCCCCTTCATTTCAGTCCTTCAGTAACTAACAATAGTAATTTTTTCTCCTAAATGTGTATGGCTCTAATTCTACCCTACGTATATAGTTCTCATTCCATTAGTCTTTCTTCTTTAATCCATTTCATGTCTTTATGAATTTACAATTTAACAAGTCCTTTTAAGTACTCTTATAAAGTGATAAATGGGCCAGGGGAGGTTTAAATGGAAGTTACAGTGAGGATTTTGATTCTTAGAGTAATAAGACCAGGTAAGTATCATCTTTTGTAGAATGAGGACTTAGCATCAGTAAAATGGGGCTAATGGTACTTTTTTAAGAGAGCTACAGAAGGTTAAAAAAGATAAAACATATGTAAAGCCCAGAATACAGTGTCCAGTACATGCTGGGTGTGCTGTATGGGGTGGGTCTCCTCCCTTTTCCCTGTCAGGCTCTGCTACACTTGACAATCACCCACTGTCAGCTCTACAACTCCACATATGAGTTAAATGTCCATGAAAATGGCTGTAGAACTCCAAAGATAATGTTGTTTGGAAATAACATTATAGAAAACACACACACGGCAGGACTGAAGACATACTGAATTTTACTTATATAAGAAAGCTAATGGCTTCCATTATGTCTATATCAGTCCCTCCCCCTCACTCCTAGATGGCAGTCCAGGCTGTGTCACCAGGCAGAGAGTGCACAATTTTGGAGACTTTTCTAACTGTTACAAATTAGGATCCACGAGGGAAAGGCTCACTAGAAGACATCACAGGCGAGTTTATCATTTTTTCCGTTTGAAGTTGGGGCTCATATCTTTTTCTCGTTACAATCATTACTTTGAAATAGGATTTTTTAAACAGTAATTTTCTAGAACAAAAGGGATAATACCATATTTTGAAAGCTTTACTGTGAAATTAAACCTTTGAACTACTGTGAAAGAAATTATTCCCTCAAGGCTGCAAGGCTTAAAGGTTATTAAAAATTTAATTTTAAAGAAGGCATCCAGGAAAAACAAAGTGTATAAATGCTACGTAGAACTCAGATTGCCCAACTTAATAACTCCCATTGCTCCTTATTTTTAAATAATCTGGAAATGTGAACAAATGCACTCCATTTTTTTCAGTGGCAAATCAGTATGTCAACAGATGGCTGGCACTGCTCCTTGACATCGTTTATTTTCAGCTGGAAGCCCATCCACTGCAGCGGTTCAGCTGGTGTCTTCTGCCTGCCCCATTTAAGAGAGATGATTGCACAGCGTAGAAGTAGCATCATACAGAGGATGTGTGGAACCCAAAGAATCCCCCAAACTCCAGATATTATTGTAATAAAGAGCAAGTATCTAAACTACAGTATAAGTGGTCCACACTTAAAGGACTGATGTGATTGAAAGAGTTTCCATTTTCTCATCTATAAAATGAAAATAGTTTTCTTCTTCCCGTGATATGGAGACGCTATTAACATTTTCATTAAACAGACAGTGTGACCTTAAGTTGCTTACCTTCTTTGTGCCCCAGTTTTCTCATCTGTAAAATGAGGATAATAATAGTACTATCTTACCTACCTCACATAGCTGTCATGGAAATTAAATCAATTCATGCATATACAGCGCTGGTGATAGTGCCTGCATATAGTTTAACACGATGTGTTATTATTAATTTTAATCCTACCATGTCCAAGTAATGTAATGCATTCTAAGGAAACAAGGGTGAATAGATAAGCGCATGCCCTTAAGGAGCTCACAAGCAAGTAGGAGAGAGAGACAAATAAGCAACAGTGATTTAAAAAAAAAAAAAATGCAGCACAATAGGATGACAAATCAGAGGTGTGTTCAAGGTTTGTGATTTGGATCTGCCTGGGTGGTGACAGGGTGAGAGGGAGATGTGATAGGGAAGATTTCCCCAGGAGGTGCCTCAGGGGAAATACACATAGAAGGAATACACATAGAGGAATACACATAGAGGAAATACACATAGAGGAAACACATTCTACACATAGAAGCTCATGGAGTATTACTAAAGCCTATTTCCCTAGGATACTGTGGAAAAACAAATTGCGTAAAACCATGCTTCTCAATTCTGACTCCAGTTGAAAGTCATCCATGAATCTGCTTAAAAATACCATCCCAGATCTACTGAATCAGAATCTGCTGGTCTGAGATCTAGGTATTGGCGTGCAACCTATAGACATAATTCCGAGTCACAGGCAGGGTTGAGATCCACCAAGAAATGTACGTTGAAAGCATAACAGCAAATCTCAGAACAAACACTAGATATTGTTATTACTGCTTAATAAATACTTAAATACAATGATCTCAAAACTGCTTAATTTTTCTTTTTTCTTTTTTTTTTGCCTGGTATCATGACCCACAAGTGGTAGAAATGGCAAACAAGACCACTGAGGCCAAGCACAAGAAGTTGGACTTATAATAAAGCCTTTGACAAGTTAGGAAAATGACTAGACCTTGTGCTTAAAATAGATGTTATCTCTCTGTTCTTCTGTGTCTTATGGAAGAACCTATATTAGCACAAAGACCTTCATAGACCTAAAACTGGGATCTAGTTTACTCAGAAAGAACTAGATACATCTCTTTTTGACAACATTCACTTGCTGTAGTCTTGTCTCCAGAGTTTCTCATCCAGGAACATAACTTTGAACCTACAAGAAGGACAAGCTCTTCCCACTAGACTGTGCACTACTTGAGGCTAGTGATAGCAGATCTGCCATTCACGGTTGTTTCTCTCACACCTTGCAGAGTGCTTGTCGTATAGAAGGTGCTGACAAATATTGATTTAGTAAATGCTAGTTTGTTAAATGTTTCTTCCCCATGGGCCTCACTTGAGTGCTACTTGCCTCTCTATTCACTGCCTTTAGGGAAAGAGATGCTTTTTGATATTCTGAGTTGATAGCTCATTTTTAAAGGACATTTATGAGAACAAGTGACATTTTCCTGGTATGATTATAAACAATTATTTTTGTAATAAAGTACACAAATAATTCAATTTTGCTGTGTGCTTCTGCACCAGACAGGAAGTAAGGTCCATATTTGCCCACCTGGGCTATTACCTTGAACTTCTACCACCCACATTAAGTTATTAAGACATCCTGTTTCTCCTTAAAATTCTAGGTGCTGCCCTTTCTTTCTCTTCTTATCTAGATTTCAGCAAAGCGAGCCATTTGTTATATATACATTTTTAAGAAAAATTGCAAAGACTATGCAGTACGTGTAACATGCAATTCCTTATTAGTGTGACTGTTTCTCTGCTGAATGCCTCGTTCGTCACCAAAAATGAATTTTCTCATTAACCTTAAGCATGCTAACTTGTCAAATTATGAACCAAACAAGACTGCACCCAGGAATTGAGCTGCCATCATTGCATTTATAAGGCTTTGCCAGTTAGTCTATAAATAACACATTTTTCACACACTTCAGAGTTCTGAAAAACTAAACGACTTCTGAATGTTCTTAAATACAAGAATAGAAAAAAAGACTACCCAAAGAAAGTAAAAGAAAATGATTTGTTCTTGTTAAAGGAGATGAAAATTATTTAGAGGAACAATGGATCAGATGATCATATTGATATGTAACAAATATTTATTGGGGTCTGATCTGTGTGTATGATTTCTTGGATGTAGAAGGTGTGGCTTACTAAACAAGTCACTAGGATTTTTTCTTCAGTAGAAAATTATTATTTAGCAAATATTTATTACACCTATATGCATTATTCAGGATATCAGCAACGGAGTACAGAGATAAATAAGACAGATTACTGTCTTTATGGAATTCATACTTGATAGAGAAGTCAGATAAGTAAATATTTAGGAAAGGAATTGGAGAGTCAACAGCAGTGGCTTGCATGCCTATACAGAGGCAGAATGGTAACAGTTAAGGATAAAAAGATAGTTAAATGCCAGAAGAGAAATGACTTGTAAACTAGGATACAGTTTGACATAATTCTGAAGTTCAGGACATGTCTAAAGAATGAAGATGACTTAGGGGGATAATAATTTGTGTTTGCTTGAATCATAGTTTTTGAGTCCTCTCCAGCATACTTTTTTTTTTTTTAACATCTTTATTGGAGTATAATTGCTTTACAATGGTGTGTTAGTTTCTGCTTTATAACAAAGTGAATCAGGTATACATATACATATGTTCCCATATCTCTTCCCTCTTGCGTCTCCCTCCCTCCCACCCTCCCTATCCCTCCCCTCTAGGTGGTCACAAACCACCTAGCTGATCTCCCTGTGCTATGCGGCTGCTTCCCACTAGCTATCTATTTTACGTTTGGTAGTGTATTTATGTCCATGGCACTCTGTCGCTTTGTCACAGCTTCCCCTTCCCCTTCCCCATATCCTCAAGTCCATTCTCTAGTAGGTCTGTGTCTTTATTCCTGTCTTACCCCTAGGATCTTCATGACATTTTTTTTTCTTAGATTCCATATATATGTGTTAGCATACGGTATTTGTTTTTCTCTTTCTGACTTACTTCACTCTGTATGACAGACTCTAGGTCCATCCACCTCACTACAAATAACTCAATTTCGTTTCTTTTTATGGCTGAGTAATATTCCATTGTATATATGTGCCACATCTTCTTTATCCATTCATCTGTTGATGGACACTTAGGTTGCTTCCATGTCCTGGCTATTGTAAATAGAGCTGCAATGAACATTTTGGTACATGACTCTTTTTGAATTATGGTTTTCTCAGGGTATATGCCCAGTAGTGGGATTTCTTCTCCAGCATACATTTATTTAGAGGAAGCTCTGTGGATGGCATGAGGGGCCGGCAGGGAACATCGATGGCGATGCTTAGTCTCTTATCAGTTATGGAGAACAACCCATTTTTGGTTCCATCAGCCCCATCCCATATGACAAAGACAAACATAGGTGAACGTTAACAGGATCCATCTTCTCTTGAAGGCATTTTAAGAGAAAGTCTTATGACTCAAGCACCCTACAGAGGATTCTCAAGCGTCATGCCCAGCAGCTATATAAACTAATTTTTCCAAGAACTTTTTTTTCTTCTCCCTGAAAAACATTTTGTTAAATATCGTCTTCTCCATCAACTTTTTATTTCCAGTGATGTTTTACTGCCCTGTGATAGTCTAATATCCTTTATATACTCAGCTGATTTACCCATCAATGTGGATCTGCAAAGAAGCACTGAAATAGGAAAGTGATATAACCAGTCTTGCAGTTTAGAGCAGTTTTTAAATGAGTTCATACCTCCAACATGTATAGAACAATGCTTGGCATACAGTGTCAATTAAGGTGAGCCATTGCTATAACACAGCTACTACTACATCACTACTAACCAGTATGTGAAACAAGGTACAGATACACACATTCCACTCCCACCCTTAAGTGCTATAGACAAGGTCTGTCTTCTCTGCTAATGTGACCCCAGCAGAACAGAAAGCACATCTCTTATTGATTGATTTATGCCCAGTACTTAGCATTGCTCAATAAAGTCGTGTGGAGTAAATCAAGAATGGTCTGTCTTAATCCTCATGAAGTTCTTTTTTGAGTTGGTGTAGTGGACGAATGTCATTTCCACACCCCCTCCCCAGAGAGAAGTTGATACCCATTCAACTCAAATGCTATACTGATTCCTTTCAAGACTGCGGATTCTCATCACAAGTAGGAAATGAAAGAGAAACATCTAATTAGGGGGGAAGAGAGAAGTATCTTCTAATTAATTAAGAAATGATGCAACTTCTGACCCCTTTAGTGTTTTAATGGAAACATTATATCCGTTATCATTCTGTTGAGGAAAGTTGTGGGGATGAGATGAAGATTGTGGGAGCATAAGGAGGGAAAGAAGCTTAAACAAGTGGAGTCTGCAAGTGTAGACAGTACATCTGCAAAGCCTGGCAGGGAAAGGAAAGGGTGGGCATAGAATGACAGCTTCATTTCCTTGCTAGCAAGCAAATACGGCCCTTAGAAAATTTTATGTTCTCTTACATTTGGAATTGGTAATAATAATAAACGATAAATGACTTTCCAGGGCGTTCTTTGGTTAAAAAGTAATTGATACATACAGCATCACAGCTAATGATTTCACAGCTCAGTTTCTCCTATATAAAATGGGAATATAAATAGTCTCTCTCACATGAGGTGTTGAGACTTAAACCAAGTATTAAGGGTTCACGTATGTGAATGTTTGTCATTGATATATCTTTATTAATCACTTCACCCCAGTCCTGTGAGGGGAACACACATTATTCTCATCTTACATGGGAGAAAACATCAGCTGGGAGAAATGAATTGGCCTGCCCTGCCCACTCGGTCTCTTAACTAGAAAATGGAAGAGTTAGGCCTCTAATTCAAGGCTTTCATGAAAAACATTCCTTCTTTTGACATAAATTTTGGTAACTTTTTTTCAACCATAGATTTTTTTTTTCATTTGCCAGTCTTGATAATGTACTCTTTTTCTTGTCTTGCAATGCATATTTTTAGAGCTTGTCAAGCTTTAGGCTTTAATTAAAAATGAACATATTTGGTGGTCAAGCAGAAATCATCTCACCTTATAAGTTAGTGGTAATTATTTCTGTTGGAGCATCTTCAGGTTCCAAAAACTAAAACGCCACAGAGTTTGAAAATGGGATGCAGAGAAACATGCACCTGCATCCATAGAGAAGTGGAAGAGCCAGGGTGAGGGGAAGATGAACAATACTGGAGGAGAAGGGACACCCCAAAATCTGGGTTTCTAGACAGCCAAATATCTGGGAAGGAGCTGAATCAAAGACACATTTCAAAAGTTACATATGAAAGGAGAGATCCAGGCCTCTCAGCATGGACAGTGAAAGGACAAAGCATAGAAATAAGCAAAGGAACTAACCGGTGCAAAAGGAATGCCTTATACATTCTATTATTATGCCAGTGATGTATTATTACCCTATTAGCTAGATACTTCTCATGTTATCTTTTACTCTGTACTAATAAGGTATTATCCTCCTCAGATTAGCATAGCTACTATGAGCACAGTGTCCCGCGATCCTTTATTTTTCTGGTCACTCCATTTGTCCAGACAAGTACTGAGTCGGCTGTTCATGAAAACTGGCGTTTGCCTTTATCTATAAGAGGTACTGAAAAGTATGGGTAGTTGGAGATGAACAACTTTTCTCAAATGGCATCTATTTTATGTTGTTCTGAGAGGCAGCAATGCACATCAGAGATTTGGAGATGTGCTTGTAGCCCTAACCCTGGACAACTCTAACCTGGACACTCACAAGGTCACCCCCATGAGCACAGGAGGCAGAGAGCTCAGATAATGCCCCCAAACCTTTCCAGATCACCTCTGTAAATCCATGCCATGATTATCACAGTGTCCTGAAGAAAAACGTTCCGTAGGCCCCAGAACAGGAAAGTCTTTTCTCCTTTGACAAAGATGAGCTGACCCGGCCTCAGGTGTGATTTTTCCAGGCTGCTAATTACAGTCTGGGCTCCCCAGTGCTTGACCAGCTGATCCTAGGGGCTGATAAGAGGGCCTGTGGTTCTGACTATTGTTTACTAGATGCTCCATGCTTGAACAAGGGTTAAAGTGGGCCTGCAGTGGTGCCACTTTTCATCTTCTCCAGATTCCCCACCTCCTACTCAAATCCCCTGGCTGGGTACACACAGCAGGAAGACAGGCCCTTAGGGTTTGCCCAGAGCAGCTTCATTGAAAAATGCCTCAGGTTCCCCTTACTGCAGAAAGGAAGGGGAGGAAAGCTCCCATCTGCTCTGGCTTCCAGGAGCATGGCACCAAAAACATCCAGGTTCATGATAATACTTCTCCATTGGATACCTGCCACAGATGGGTATAATTTTCAAGAAGAAAGTTTAAACTGCTCTGGAAACTTCAGACTGTTAATGAGTCTAGGGAAAGGCTGCTGTCGAGTGGAGTGGAATCATGAAGCCACTGTCTCATTTGTTTGAAATCATCTTTATTATTATTAATATTTTCTCTAAGGTCTAGGATTAGTACAAAGCTCCATCAATTTTCTCTTCCAAAAAATGCCCACTGAGGTTCCAAAGAGATGTACTAATTCCTTGCACACAATAAGCAATAGCTCTCAGAGATCTTCAAATATTTATATCAGTGGTGATGTCACTTGAGCAAAGTGATGTTTGTTTTAATAAATTTGATTAAGCAGATGAGTTGGTCATTCCCTGCTTGAAATCAAGCGTGACTCATTATTTGGCAAATTTTTATTAATTTATTATTCATCGCTACTTACTGAACACAAAAATATAATTTTTCTTTATATGCCATATTATAATATTGTCTATATTCTCAGGAATATTTCTGACATGCTATTTGTTGTGATACATCCTTCTAAACACTTTTTCCTTTGCTTTTTCTACATTCTAATCCTGATTGTGCCAATTATTAACTTGGCAACCCTGGACAGGTGAATTCACTTATTAAAATTTAAGTTCTCTCAAATTTTAAAATGGAGTATTATTTGAATAGAATGAGAAAAATATACAATTTTCTTTTAATTCAACTGTATTCAATACACACTTATTGCACACCTATTTGCCAAAAACTCTGTTATTTTATTTCATTCTTATTAATCACCATATGAAATAGGTATTATCCAGTCATACAGAGGAGGAAACTAGAACTCAGACAGTTAATACTTAAACAATTTTCACAGCCAGTGAATGACAATCAGAATTTGAACCCAAGTCCATGAGATTCCAGAGCCCGAGCTGCCTCCCCAAGAATGAGTCATTGTTTTTATAGATTATTTTATTACTCATTTCAACTGTGGTCTTTCTTTTAGTGAAATACATCTCCTGTTTTACAAAGTCATTTGCTATGGAATTAACGTCATATACTAAATGTCAAATAAGAATGTGAGCAGGTAGAGGGACAGATAGATGGTGTTCAAAATCTAGAAGAGAAAATGGAAAAGACAGAAGTAAAATATAAGATGGGCAGTTTATCTGCCAGGGAAATTCATACCTAGAATATAAGCTCAGGTTGGGAACACTTGCACAATACTGAAAAATATATACTCCTATCTCAAATTTTCACTTCCTTTTTCTTTCCTTTAATAATTTGCGCTCACTCCTCAAAACGTCCTTTCATTCTTGTACAATTCTGCCTTTGCTTCAGTAAAATGTATTTTTCTCAGGAGTTCTGTGTTTTCAGCTTTCAAGCAATTAAACTCCATCAGCATCAGTCATTGCCATCCTCAGAACATGGTTCTGTGGTAGGACCACCGGTAAAGAAGGTTTAGGTAAATTCCACGAGAAATGAGGTTCTATCGATCATAATAATGATTAACCTAATAATAGCACTATGTTCCAAGTATTCCAGTAGTTTCCAGGAATATGAAGACAGATTTAGAACCAGATTCCTTCCTCCAAGGCACAGCATTTAAAGATGTAATATCAGTGAAAAATGGTAGTAATAGAATTCCAGTGTAGAAACAACAAGTACAGAAGCAACTACCCTGGGGATATCACTACAGATTTACGGATGTTACAGTGACAGAAAAATTCTAGAATGGAGACCAGGAGTTTACCTCGTAGAAAAGCAGAAGCTGGGCAATGTAAACCAAGGAAACTGTGAGCAAACACAGTTTGGTATAAACAAATCCTAACATGTTTCCACCTGACACAGGAGCTAAAAGTGGGAAAATACCAAATTAGTTCTGCTATGAGGTTTTATCTTATCCTTAAATATCAAACAAAACAACAATAACAGCAAAATTTGATGTTGGTTTAGATGAAATATATGATTTATTGATATATATTAAAATATCAGTAGATTCATCCATTTATTCATTCAAGATTACCTGTTGTTTGACTATTCTACCAAACACTTAACTAGGTGTTTAATGGTGAATAAAGTAGACACAGTCCCTGCACTTAGAAAGTTTATTGTCTAATGGAGAAACAAGCATTAAGTAACAAAAACAAAATCAAATAAATCATGTATGGTCTCTAATGCAATAAGTAGTTTGAAAATATCTAATACAGTGTGTGAAAGAGAGATGTTTCAGCCTATTTGGTGAGACTGGTGAATAAGGCCATGAAAAATAAAATCAACCAAGGAATGAATACATACAGAAATCAGCATAGAAGATAAAGGTAGAAACATAAGTATTTAATTTCAAAAATAGACAGACATCTGCTTTGGCAGCAAGCTATAAGAAAATCTTTGAAACATTATATTTGGCCCAAAGTATAAACAGGACTACCCAAGTTGATTTTGCTGTTTGTTTTAAATTAACTCAGTGGCTTCGCTAAAATAACAAAGACCTAAATTATGAGTCTGATATTCCTACTCATTTTCCTGTTTTACAGATATATCCAATACATGCAATTTCTCATGTATTTAACAAACTAAAATATTCACAAAGAAGTACAGCCAAGACCTACAAATCATATCCTGTGTAGCAATGGGTAACAAAAGAAAAACGGTTCCAAGCCTGGAGGTGGCATGGAATAGTTGTATGTAGTAGAACAGCCAGACATATATTATGCTCAATTCAGCCCTTCCCAGTTACTGGCTATAACCCACTGAGCAATTTATTTAATCGCTCTAAGCCTTCATTTTCTAATCTTTATTAGAGATAAAAATATAACCTATTTTGTATGATTATTGAGACGATTAAATAACACATGTAATATGTTCAAAATAATACCCTTAATATAGTAGATGTTCAACAAGTGTTCGCTGGTATATCTGATATCTACTAGTTATGGCGACTCAATGTTTTCCTAAGGTTCTAGTTATAACACTCCTCCTGCCTCTTTCTTTGTGAATTCTCATGTAATTCTGTAATTCTGATGGAGCTCCCAACCAAAGTACACATCCTCTAGACCATAGAGGTAGGCATGTAACCCAAGCCTGGATAATCATAATGTTTCATCACCCCAACCAGTGATTGGTCTGGGGTGGTCGTATGAACCTAGCTGGCCATTTAGAATCCTTCCCTGGTGTTTTTACATGCTGAGCTGCAGGGAGCTTTTTTTCCTTTCAGGTTATAGTGACGTGGCTTCAGAGCTATAGGAGCCATGTGTATCTAACATGGTAGAGCCTAAGTAAATGAAGCCAACTCCCTAACAGAAGTGGGAGAGGGAGAGAGAGAGTCCTGGTGAGAAAAAGCGAGTCCAATCTCTTAAAGCTCCATAGCTGCTCTGGCTTCCGCAGCCCTTCGCTCACTTTTGGGAAACATCTCCAGTGTCCTGCCAGTAAATCGCTCGCGCTGCTTAAGTGTGTTTGGATTCGGTTTCTCCTACTTGCAATTACAACTGTTCTGACTATTACTGTTGTTATTATGGCCATTAACAAATGGTCACTAAGCATTTAGTTCTCACTGAATATTTTTGAATGATTTGAATGAATGAATTTTTCACATTGATGAGTGTGAACGTGTTTTCTGAATTACTATATGATTTTGAAGGCTGCTATAAAGTAGATATATTCAGAATTGAAGAAAGTACAGGATCAGAGTCTCTTGGAAGAGATGGCATAGAGGAAATAGTCAAGTCTTTCAAGTAAGGTAGACCGAAATTCAAATCCCGACTTTATCATTTATTAGTTGGGTGGCTTTATTTGGGAAAAGCCCTTACTTTTTCTGAGGTAAATTTTCCCTGTAAAATAAAGAAAATAAGTACCCTCATATGATGTTATTGTAAGTATTAGCATAAACATTTAGTATCCTTGTACCTTCTTTAACCCTTAGAGTCTAGGTTCTTTGACTGTATGACCATTTTTACATAAGACACAAAATACTAATATTACAAAGCTGCATTATGTAGAAAAATGAAGTTAATATAAAGACCATGTATTCGATTCTAATTATACTTTTATTTCAAAATTTTCTAGAGAAAATTTAATTTTATGTGTCATATTTTAAAGTTTCTTTTAAATAATGATTTTCCATGAATAGAATGCTATTTAAATATATTTAAATATATAAACATTCTTTTGGAAAAATTTCAATAAATACCTTTGCAAGCTTTAATTATTGATTGACCACATTGACTTTTCTGTTAATGACTCACTATCCAATGAGTCACTTCTATACCCAAATTTTAAAATGTGTTCCACTGATAAAAATTTTCTTTGTATATTTTATAATCTCATAATGAAATTGTTTGTCCAGCTAGTAGTCAGGATCATGAGGCTTGGATCACAGAATCACTTCAGCCCATGCCTCCTTTTGAATGCTATCTTTCCTGATAATCTAGGGTATGATTTCCAATAGACAGCCTCATACTTCTAAGACATATTAGAAACTGTCTTTAACCATCATTTTCCATTACCAGGGGAGTTTGGGATAACAGAATGTGTAGTCACTTTCAATTTGTGTCAGATTTTCTGATGCTGTTGTACCACCAACATTTTATCAGCTTGTCACTAGAACAAATGAAGTTGCAAATTCCATCGACTTTTTTTCCATGAAATTTTTGAAACTGTTTATTTTTAACATGACTTCTTTCCCTTTTATTTCTATAGTGTTAGCAGGCTTGATTTTCAGCTTTCAGGGTCTCGGTCTCTTAGTGGGTATGGCATTTGGGCACAACAATTTCCCTCCCGGGGCCTTGAAGGTTTTGAGAGAAACGATTCAGGCATAGAGGGTATATTGAAGATGAATGCAGATTGAAGCAATAAGCATGGAGCAATTTGAGGAACTACCTGGAGGCAGGAGTGGGGAATTTCTGATACATCAGGAAAGCCATTATGCTCCTGTTATGTTCAATAGCCTGGTTGGCCCAAAGGTTATGGGTGATGTATGTTTTCATTATCTCCTATGGGCTTGATGCCTCCGAAGACCCCAGATGGCTTATTCTGGCTGCAGTTCCCTTCATTTGCACTATAGCAAGGTCTGTCAAATCAAGCCAATATGTTTGCAAGGGTCAGTTTGCTTTGAGGAATATTGTTCCATGATCTCTGTAATATACTTCTGCCTGAAAATCTACAAGGCGTTACCACCTGGGGAGTAAATGAAAGCTCTTCAAAAACACATTTTGATTTCCTTATAATCAACTGTCACTGTGGAAGTAGTAACAACAACAAAACAGCATCAGCAACATTAGTTATCATTTACTGAACACGCATTATGTACCAGCCATGCCTTACATATACTATTTTATGATATCGTTTTTACCATATCCTGGAAAGCCAGGTATCATGGTTTCTATTTTATACAGTATATGAAAAAACCAAGATCACACTAAGAGATTAAGTAACCTGTCCAAAACCAGATTCCTAGGTGTGTTAGAGGCAGCATTCAAACTCTGGTCTGCCTGACTCCAGGAAATCCCAAACAACTGCAAATCATCTTTAAAAGTCCAACATGTAGGAATCCATGGTCTAGATGGGGAGAAAAAATATATGTAAAGAATACTTATTATTCAATAATGGTTTTCATTAAAAAAACGTGCATTTCCAAGGCAAGAGAAGCGGAATGCACTAAGACCTATTTATACCTATCTTTGGGGGAAGTAATTAAATCTACAGAGGAGAGGTCAGACAATCCATAGAGAAGAGGCAATTTATCTGTGGAAGCACAATGCTACAATAAGTGGGACCACTGTTTAAGCAGAGGCTCAGAGTGAGCCTCGAAAATACACAGTGTGTTAGGGAACCGTTAAAAAGTCAAGGGTGGCATAAAAATTGATATGTTCCAGTGTCTAAACCTGTCTGTATAAGCCTAAGAAAAAATAAAGGTGTGGAAACACCAGGCTGTGGCTATAAGAGGGAGATGGAACAGGAGAGACTGAAGGGCTTTTTACTTAATCTAAATTGAAGATTGTGAAAATGTAGTGAATTTCTGAGAGACTTTTATTTTTAAAATAAAATGCGAAGACATACCTGTCTTACCCAACACCTGGGATCATTGTAACACCGAGACAAGCTTATACAGATGAAACAGTTATTAGAATAAGCACCTTGACTTAGATGTGACTGTCTTTCTATCATCCTGAAATTTTATTTAAACTCCTTTATTCAAAAGAAAATTAGTTAAAAGAAACCAAGCTGCTTATGTACTAATATTCCACATGGAGTAAAAATGAGGCAAAGGAAACCCCAGTATCTGGTGCAGATTATCTACATAAAAGCCCTCTCCAAACATTAAGTAGTGGAGTCAATTTTGCTGAGCTTTCGAATGCAAATATCCTGGTATTTAATAAGTAGCTGGAATGTCCTTTAGACTAATCCAATAGTAAGTTTGATCTTCCTCTGAAAAAGCAAGTATTCCTTCACTTAAAATGACCTTGTGTCATATGTGTCAAAAGGTTGATCTAATACAATGGGACTTTATCCCATCAATTTGTCTTAGAATGCTGTGCATTTGTTTTAGATTAAGGATTGCTCTTTCATTACATAGGCTATTATTTGCTTTGTCAAATCCCTCTTGGCCTTGAGTACACTGTAGAAAAAGGGATTCTTTAAGAATGCTGATAAGGATGTTCTACTAAATATTACCCTTTATAAATCTTTGAGGAAGTTCAGGAGTTGGCATAGCACTATAAGGATTTACATAAGCAGATGTACAAATCTGGGTAAATGAGGACACATCTGGGATGTATATGGCTCTACCCTGTCAAGGACCTGTGCTATATAATGCTGATATATTTGTTTTATTTTGGTAATGCAGCCATAAATGCATGCTCCTTTGATGTTTTTAACACCTCTATTTGCATTTAGCTAATATACAATAAACTGTACCTATGTAAAGTGTGTAATGTGGTAGGTTTTTTTTCTTATTATTTTTTAATTTTATTTTTTAATGTGGTAGTTTTGACATAGATATATACCCATGAAACCATCACTACAGTCAAGATTCTGAACACGTCTATCACCCCCCAAAGTTCCCTTTTGTCCCTTTGTCATCTCTTCTTTCCATCCTTTGGTGCCCCCTCCTCACAACTGCCGATCTGCTTTGTCATAAGTTTTTTGCATTTTCTATAATTTTATATAAAGAGAATCATATAGCCTGTTGTCTGGCTTACTTCACTCACCATAATTATTTGAAGATTCGTTTGTATTGTCACATACTACCTCAGTAGTTTATTCCTTTTTATTTCTGGAGTAGTTATTGCCTCGTCTGGCTATATCACAGCTTGTTATCTATTCTCCTTTTGGTAGGCATAGGTCCCTCAAACTTAATTTACCTTTCATGACCTTTTGTCTCATGTCTCTGATAATTAATAAATTCTTTGTAAAAAAAAAAAAAAAAAAGTATTTCAAAACCTAAGTTCTCTCGTCTCTTAATCATAGAGAGGAAAGCAGTACCTTAAGAATACCTAGTGGTAGAATTACTATCTTTATGACAATAATGCTACTGGCATTCCTTTTTTATTGCACTTTGCTTTATTACACTTACGCAGAAATTGCCTGTTTTACAGATTGAAAACATGTGGCAACCCTGCTTAAGGCAAGTCTTTCCAATAGCAGTTGCTCACTTCATGTCTCTGTGTCACATTTTAATAATTTTCACAATATTCTGAGCTTTTCATTACTATCATATATGTTATGGCGATCTGTGATCAGTAATCTTTGATGTTACTCTTGTAATTGATGTTTCTTTTTAATTTTGCATTTTTTAATTAAGGTATGTCCATTGTATTTAGGCATAATGCTGTCGCACACTTAATAGACTACAGTATAAACATAACTTTTATGCTCTGGGAAGCCAGTAAATTCATCTGGCTCACTTTATTGCGATACTTGCTTTATTGTGGTAGTCTGGAACCAAACCCACAGTATCTCCGAGGTATGCCTGTTATATGCCGATGACACGCGTAGCACCAGATGAAGTTTGTTGTTACTTTTTAAGCTGGACATAACTTAATTAATAATGTGGGCTTGTTCCCTGCTTCCACCTCACAGTTTTATTTTTAATTATTTCACAAAGCAATTCATGGATTATGAAGATGTGACTAAGAACTAATATAACTGAATTTAAATCATTCATTTAACATGTTTTGAGAGCCTCCTGCGTGTCAGGCATAGGACTAGGAATAGGGGTTCAAAAGTGAAAAAAGACAAAATACTTGTGCTTTCATCTCCAAATGTGAATTTATTGTAAGCTAATAGGGAGATTAAGCATCTTCACAGGCCCTTCCAAGGCCCTGGCTTTAGCAGTTGGGTCATGTGGTTGCATATTTTGTCAAATTTGCAAAACTAATATATTTTAAGTTCATTGATAATAACCTGTGTCCCTTTACACTCTAGGTTTCCTACTACACACCTTTTCCCAAGAAGAGTGGCACTGAAGTTGACAGGGACATTTTGGAGATCCAGTTAAGGGAAATGGGTGTCAGAGAGAGAGAGGGAGATATGAAAGGGAGAGAGAGAGAGAGAAGATACATACATACATACGACATATTTGGATTTAGGAGGACAGATGTATGTGGTTCACAGTCACCTCTGTGTGTATTAACCTAGGTCTCGCCACTCCAGATTGGAAATGATATCTGGAAGCCCTGCTGCTCACTGTACCAGTTCACTAGGCTACGTGATCTGAAGGTGCGTGTCCGTTAGTGTTATCCGATAGAGATATTTCCATTAGTGCTGGCCACCGGAAGGATGTAGATGGTGGAGGAAAACCTAGGTTTGAAATGGTCAGACTGAGGAGTTTGTCTATAGGAAGGTATATAGAGGCATGTTAGGCTATTAATTAGTACAATTATCATGTTATTTTTCTATGTATGGGATATTTATAATATTTATCAACTTTTAAAATTTCCAATTGTATGTGATTTATTTTCTCATGCTAAATATTCACGTGTGCACCTAATTTTCCATTTGTAATTTTGAATTATTTTGATTAAAGGCCCCTTCCCCATGTATACATACTTGAGTCTCCATAAAACTAGGATTTATTACTGTTTACACATCACAGTTCAATGGAGGAGACAGACCAGGAAACATATAATTCCGATACAAGGTTATAAAGGCTAACTAAGAGAACCTCAAGGAGTGTATAGGACAGGAATCTAATTCTTACTTGGGCGGCTAGAATAGACTTCTTGGAGGAAGTGCTGTTAAAGCTGAGATGTAGTGGATAGGTAGGGGGTGCTGGCCAAGCAAAGATGTATATGCCTGTGCATGAGTGTCTGTGCACATCTGCATGTGGGGTTAGGGGAGAAAGACAGGAGGGTGATCAAGGGGGTTTGACTTTACGCTTTGACATACAGAGTTTTAAAATAGGTGGGTGGTTGGCACAAGATCAGATTTGCATGCATTTTACAGTTATTCCTGAGGTGCCTAAGTGAGGAAATCCCAAGACCTTAGGCAGAGACCATATTTGCTTATGTGTCTTCCAAAATTGTGTTTCTTTCCTCTGAGGCAGATGTCCTTAATTCTCAAGAGGCAGTTTTCAAGGAGCAGTTTTAGAATGCAGGGGCACGTAGTGAAGGAAGACTCCTCACTGCGGGAAATGGTATCTGAGATTCCATTCTAAATACCAACACAACCTAGGCCACTTACAGTTCCTTCTACATTTAGTCACTGCTAACTTAATGTTTGTTATATTGCGAGAGTCAGAAATCACTGGCCAGTGTATACATTTCCTACTATTTTATTTGCTCTGTGAGCTTGACAAATCATTTCTATCCCCTAAGCTTCAGTTTACTTATGTTTACAATGGGGATACAAATTCCTTCTTTATAGGGTGGTTTGAGAACAGGAGGATCCACTAAAATAATCTAGGATAGAAGTGCCCAGCATAAAGTAGGTGTTCAATAAGTTTCAACCTGATACACATTTTAAAAGTTCCACTGTTTTATAATGAGTTACTGTCTGATGTTCTTAATGAGGCAATCTTTGGAGAATGACCCTCAGGGGATTTTTTTTTTCCTAAATGTGGAATGTCTCTTTGAATTAATTTACTTAATAAAAAATTGAAGAATGCTTGAAATTCCATTGAAAGAGTAATTTTAACAGGTCACTGAAAGCTTATTTTATATCCTTTCTTAGAATACTCCAATATTTACTTAGTATTCTAAGACGATCCACCTCTTTTTAAAAAGATTGGGATCATAACTTCTGCAAGATGCTATTCATAGGGAGCTTCATCTTGGTGTTTTTGAGAAATTCATTGCATATGAACACTCCATATCACCCTGATCTTCATATTGATCTGTCAAGGTCAAAACTGAATTCCCAGAATACCCAATTTTATTTTATTTTTAAAGGTACAACAGTGGAATATGGAACGGTGGCTGTGGTTTGAGATTAATATCTGTCTCACCAGCTCCTATTTTCTTGTGATAGTGTGAACTAAAAATGGTGCCTGCCATGTCAGGAAACAAAGGATGTTGCAGCTGTCAGCCACTACAGTCACCACGCCCCCTGCCATGGTGAGCCCTGAAGGGAACTCAGACACTGCAGCCGCTCCCCAGACCGTGCACCCTGAGGAAACTCAGGATGAGCAAACACAGAGTAATGGCCCCAGATAGCTGAGGTGCTTATCAAAGGAATGATTTCAGTGAGCCCAGACTCCTCTTGCATCTTCCCATACATAGGAAAGCACTACATTCCTTAACTTGAGATATCTGCTCTTTTTTTTTTTTTAATTAACAGTAATCTTTTCATATTCCAACTACCTGGTCTTTGTTGCAAAAACCCCTATATATTCTGGCTTTCCCTCTTACCTCTTGGGAGCATACTCTGGGATGCTGTGTCCCAGGCTTAAGTCCTCAGTTTTGTCTGCTGAATAAAACATTACTCTCAACTTTCAGGTTGTGCTTTTTTTTTTTTTTTCAGTCGACAATAGTCTTGCTTTAAACATTACTGCTTCAGGAATTATTTTCCTGGCCCTAAGGACAGATCCCTTTTTTATATTCCCTTAGTTCCCAGTGTCTTCTCACTTATTGTCTATTGTTTTGTCTTTGTTACATATTGAACATGTGTCTGTCTCTCTAATATGTAAGCTCTGAAAGTACAGGTACTGAATCTGATTTATTAAATGCTATATCCTCTTCATTTCAGGCAGTTCCTGGCATATAATGGGTATCTAGTAAATATTTATCAAATGAATGAATGAATGATTACATGTATGAACATTTAGTTAAGAATCAAGCTCACAACCAGAAGGACGTCATAGACTTTCTATGATAACTTTAGAAATTAAAAAAATTCTTCAAATTCTAAAACTGGGCAAGCTTTGGAAGATGTTGCAATGAAGGAAATGGAGAGAGAAATGATAAAAAAGCAACATTTTTTTTTCAAGCTTGTGCTATTTTAAAAACAAGAAATACCATGCGTAACTTGGTTTGCTCATAAAATTTTACCATTTGGTTCACTAAATTGAAAAACAGAGTTTACATAGACAACTAAATATTCACAAATTGAATTTACTTGGAGATATTTTTCATCTTTGATGCAAATTCATCCCCAAGCTGCTGACCTTAAAAATAACAATATTCTTATCATTTTGAGGGTTGATCAGATACAGGAGAAAATTTGAGATTAGGGAGAAAAAAGTCCATGGTGCAAAAAAAAAAAATAGCATTATTAAGGTGACTTGTCTGGTGCCCTTTAGTGACAGACACGGAAAGGGAAAAAAGGAACAGAGGAAGCACATTTATATTTGTTGAGCATTTATCAGGAGCAGGTCCCTGAGCTGGGTAATTTGCATGAATTATCTCATTTAATTTCCATAACAATTATTTGAGGTTGATATTACTATTCTCATTTTTCAAATGAAATACTGAAGCATGGAGATGACAGCTAACTTTTTTAAAGGATTCTTAGTTAGGACGAAGGGGAATGGAATTGTAACTAGGTGTTTCCCAGCCCCAAAGCCCAGGGTGATGGCTTTACCATGGCTCAGGAAATAAAGAAAACACAAGCACAGCAACAGCCATATCCTAAAAAAAAGGCATCTTCAAAGGCAAAAGTCATCTATCTCTATTCTTTCAGGACCTAGACCAGTGCTTCCAATTAGGTGACCCATGTATGTAAAAACTTTTTCTAGTAGTTATATTTTTAAAAAGAAATAGGTAAAATTAATTCTAGTAACGTATTTGAACTCAATAAATATATCTAAATATCATTTCAACATATAAACAATATAAAAATTATTAATATACATTGTTTCATAGAAAATGTTCAGAATCTGATACACATTTTGTACTTGTAGCATATCTGGACTCACTACATTTCAAGTGATCAGAGCCATTGGGGTGCTGGAAACAACCTTATGGGACAGCACAGATCTGGAGAATTCTAGTTAGAACTAAAGGAAACTTTAGGCCTTATTCATTAAAGATATAAACATGCCCACTGTCATTTCTTCCGTACAGGGGTCATATTCTCTGTGACTCAGGACTTCATGGGAATCAATAATTTCAGTTTTAGAGTGAGCATGCCATAAAACTCTGCTTTGCCACTTACTAGTTATGAGTCCTTGAATAAGTTACTTAATATGATATGGTCTCATACATGTTGATACATGTTGATACATTGGTGTTTCCTGCAGAATGAGCTCTGTGGGCTAACTGGAATAATTGATAACCTTTTAGATTTCCTATTAGCTCACTTATAGATGAATTTAGCACTTGGTAGCATTGAGCTCTTAAAAAAAAAAAAAAAGGAAGACCCATATACTATCAACTAGAATAAAAGGAAACTATAGACCTGCCACCCACTGTGTTCCTTCTCCTTTGGTGGAAAGGATTTTTTACAAGTCCTCTCATACTTTGACCTGGTCTTAGGCTAATTGCATGAGTCATCTTTCTCCATTTCCTGAAATTGCTGGAGACTCATGGAAACTTCTGGAAGTTTCCTCCTGAACAGTATGTGTCTCATGCCTACTGAAGCAGCAGCTCTGTGTTCAAAACTTAGGATAGTCTTTACAGTATCTCCCATTTCTACTTATCTGAGAAGGACCACCTATCTACTACCTCCCTCCCCAAAGCTGTTATGTTAGAATCAGGTCTTTATCCCCAAACAACTTATTCCCACTCAGAGGTGGGGTGAAGAATTCCAAATAGAATTATCTCAACAATGTTCCTTTCTTAAAGAGACATAAAAAGCAATCAGAAAATTATCCTCGGGGGCTTCCCTGGTGGCGCAGTAGTTGAGAATCTGCCTGCCAGTGCAGGGGACACGGATTCGAGCCCTGGTCTGGGACGATCCCACATGCCGCGGAGCAACTGGGCCCGTGAGCCACAACTACTGAGCCTGCGCGTCCGGAGCCTGTGCTCCACAACAAGAGAGGCCGCGACAGTGAGAGGCCTGCACACCGTGATGAAGAGGGGCCCCCGCTTGCCACAACTAGAGAAAGCTCTTGCACAGAAACGAAGACCCAACGCAGCCAAAAAAATAAAAATAAAAATATACATAAATAAATTTTAAAAAATTATCCTCAATGGGTAGTATAACAGATGCAAAACTACTGTTCTATGTATTGTAGCTATGGATCCAAAACATAGCAATATTTACATTCTGCCTTTGATTTCCCAAAGGGAAAACCAAATCAGAGTAAGATTTTCATACACTGCCTAATCTTCTCTCAAAAGTTAGTTAATAACTAAAATTTATGAAATATTCACTAAAATGTTATTAATTGTAACTTTAATGATGCATTTGAATATCAATTTGGGAAAACATGGTATTTATATATTATATAAACAGAAACACTAACAAGTGTAGTGTGTGTTTGTGTGTATGTGTGTTCATGCAATTTATGTGCTAGTCTACTATTTTAAAAGTTTTGGCAGAAAACAAAAGAAGCAAGAGTCTAAATAAGCCATATAAATATGATCATTTAAAATTCATCAAATATTTTGTGACTATTTTTAGTTCTTTCTTAATGTTATGTTGTGAACACAAACGCTTTATAGTCTCTATCTTTACAGATGAGAAAGCTAAGGTCTTGAGCATTGATGTGGTTTTCTTGGTGATAAGTTTTGGGCAAGCAAAGAATGCCACTTCTCCTGTATCTATCACATCTGTTGAAAAACTTATTGATGAATTAATCAACAGTTGACTTGGCCAAGCACCATTTTGTAGATATTCACAAGATTTATTTTGCCAAACAAAAACGTTTTGTTCTTTGATTAGTCTGTTTCATAAATGCACATGCATTTTGAGGCTATAAACATCAGCTTTATCTCTCAAAGAGGCGGTATTTTTTGTGCTGGAAAGCATCATTTGATGTTAAGTCCTCATTCTCGAATCAGGGCTCTACCACTAATTGGCTGCATCACATTGGAAACTCCCCTTAGTGTCTCTGACCCTCATTGTCCTTCTCTAAAAAAAGGGATTCTTCATTCCCTAACTATTTTATTCCCTAACTACTTCCTGACAGGGTTGTAAAGCACAAATAAACATGGTACATGAATGTTTGCTGACAATATTCAGACAACAGATAGGACACAAGGCGTCCTTAGCGCTCCTTTGTTTCACCGAGCTCAGTAACTCACTGTTGCCTAGTGAGGTTAACATAGGCCTTAGAAATAGATCATCCTGGGTTAGAATTCTTGCTTTGACATTCCCTAGATCTGTGTCCTTGGGAAGGCATTTCATTTTCTAAGCCTCATTTACTTCATCTGTGAACTGGCTACTTTGACCTGACAGGACCATTGTGAGAATGATGCCTGGTGAGAAATAGGTTCCAATCCCCTGAGGTTGATTAACACGGTGACTGAAAGAAAATCTCTCTGTAAGTTACCCAAAGGCAAACTACTGTCACTTCTTCTCTTTCATTCTATTTTTTTCAAGCAGAAACAAAGCATATCCAGCCTTTGGCTTACAGCAATAACCGACCTCAAGAGATTTAAGCATATTTCTCACTTTATGAAGTAGGCAAATTGTCCTTTGAAAGCAAAGACCAATTCACCAGATACTGGCTTCTCAATTGACATCATGACATTACTGCCTTTCGCAAACCATTGCTCGTTAGCATTTAGTAATAACCTTTGAGAGAATCGTTACACCACCCATCATTGTGGGGGAAGGTGTATAAAATTAAAGGAGATATAGTCAAGGACTCAAACTGTTGTCTTCTGTGAACACCTCAGGTCACTGCATTAGGTACAGATGGACAAATAGATTGCCAATTAGAATATCTGTAAGTGAACAAACAAACCGTCACCCCACCACTAACAATAGCAAATAATTCCCGTATCATCTGCCATGACAATCTCATATCTCTCACTGAATATTTGATTTAAACAGTTAGCAGAATTAATTTGCATTACTCAAATGGAATTAAAGGGGCTGAGTTGTATTATTTACATGTCAGGTGCCCTCATTTGCTATTTAAAGTTATAAATTCTTCTTAGAGGAACATAAATGAGAACTGCCTTAGAAAAAAGTCACTACCTTGTGCGTGTGTAACTCCATCTTAAAGGTGAACATTTCCCTGAGCCCTTCAAGATATGAAAGATGTTACAGATGTGTGAAAATACTTTAGCTAAGGTACAACATGAGAAACATCTCTCTGATGAGAAAAGAAATGATAATTTAGTGTATCTCAAAGAGAGCACTATTGACATTCTGGAGGTGAGACAATTCTTTGTTGAAGGACATCCCAGCACACTGAAGGATGTTTAGCATACCTGCCTTTGATGCTTTGGGACAACTATAAAATATCCCCCTCATTTCTAAATGCTACATAGGGGTTATTAAGGTCCTTGTTGAGAACTACTGGATAAAACAAATAGGGGGTCAATCAGACACTTAGAGCCAGTCTTTGGAATCTGAAGGATCTGGATTTGACCCTTGGCCACATGCAATAATTAGCTCCATAATCTTGGTCATTTAACCTCTCTGAGCCTCAGTTTTATCGGCAAGACGGGGATAATAGTGTCTTCTTGGAGGTTAATAAATTAATGTTGCTAAAGGTTTTATAATGTTTGGTATGGAAGAAATGCTCATTTAAAGGGTAGCTAATTTGTACAGACTTGGACAAATGTGTGTTAGTAAAAATGCATATTGGTGTGAAGGGAAAAAAAAGGGTAGCTATTGCAGTCAATAGTGATGATAGTAGTAATCATGAAAAAAGCAGTGCTGGTGACGGTTGTGATACACGTAGGAGAAGCAGCAAGTTAGGTGTTTAAGATGCTGCCAGTAGTGCCAGGTATACTGCCTGAGCTGGAATTCCAATGCCACCATATCCTAGCTATGTTATTTGGGCCAGTTCTTTATCCTCCCTATGCTTCAGTTTCCGTATGTAAAATGAAGACGATAATAGTGCATACCTTAATAGTTTGTTGTAAAAAGTAGATATAAATGCTCAGAGTGAATCAGGTTTAGAGAGGCCTGGGAATTCAGTGGAGAAAGGATAGGAAAGGATCACTTGACTGTCACTTCTAAAATTTTGAGCCATTTTAGTCTCAGTTGCTCTTGTCCTGCTGGCTCCACAGTAAAGCAGCTAACCAGTCACTTTCTCACCAAAGGTATATTAGGATGGCTCAGTTGAAGGTGCAGTTGTTCTCTGGTAATTAGATCTGGCTCAGATAGTCTTTACTTGAAGGAAGGTTTAGTATTTCAGATTCTAGCCAAGGTAGTTAGTTCTCAGTACACCAAATAGCCATGATTATAAAAAGATCTTCTCTAAAATGTGGTCCAACAACATGAGGCCTACAGAGTTTGTGTGAACTCCTAAAAGGGGAAGAACAAAGCTATTAATAGTCTAGCTTCAACACATCCACAGGTACCTATGTCACCATCCCTAAAGAAAATAAATTGTCAGAATGTTTGTAATGTTAACCACCTCCGGACTAGTAAAGTATGTAAATCACTTTGATGAATGGTAGTTATTTGCTAATTTTGTCTCCTGAGCGTAAAGGGTTGTGCGTTTTGGTTTGATTTTCTATGTAATCCTCAAACTTTGTATTCCAATATGAATTTTTTTTTTTTGCATTACGCGGGCCTCTCACTGTTGTGGCCTTTCCCGTTGCGGAGCACAGGCTCCGGACGCACAGGCTCAGTGGCCATGGCTCACGGGCCCAGCCACTCCACGGCATGTGGGATCTTCCTGGACCGGGGCACGAACCTGTGTCCCCTGAATCGGCAGGGGGACTCTCAACCACTGCGCCACCAGGAAAACCCTCCGATATGAATTTTAAAAGACAACTGGGAATTGATTTTTCAAATGAGAATTTAGGCTGTTACCTGGTTATTTTATACTAAATGTGCAACACCTCCTCATAAATGTATTGTTGATCATCTCCATGTTATGCTGCTGCTCAGAAAATATAACTGTTAACAGATAGAGATGTGGTATCCCAGAATGCATAGGGCTTTTTAAACACCAAGGGAGTAATCTTTATGGCATAATGACACATATTTCAAAGCGGAATTTAATTCCTGTTCACATTTATTTATTTATTGACTGACTACATGACCTAGGCCACATGACGCCTAGCCTAGCCATGTTGAAGATATGGACATAAATTAGACTGTTTATACCCACAGAATAATTTGGAAGAATCACTTATTTGATAAATATACTACACTGGGAAAAAAAAGCAATAGAGAAAGGAAACAGTGGGCTGTACAAGATGGAGTCAGGTAGGATGGAGATGGTGATGTCTTAAGTCTTGCAACATTATTTATATAAATAACTCAGAAAAATCAGAGAATTTAAAAACCAGGACCTAATCTTTCTAGTCTTATTTACCCATACACATCTAGTTTTATTAAACAACATACCACAAGCATTGTTTAGTAAGGAGGTGAGAAAGTGTACCCTTACACAGACAATGGTCCAGTTCCCCACTCCCGTGCTCTAGATATGTGTCCTTGGGCAAGTTATTGTACTTTTCTTAGCTACAGTTTTTTTTAACCTGTTCAATAGAGAAGGTGAAACACCCCTTAGGGTTGTTATAAAGATTAAATGCAGTGATTCCTATAAGAGGTAATGACAATAACATATTTAGTAATTGTTAGCTATAATTTTCTTATGGTCGACAATTTTTATGCTTTGTATTTTATCATAAATATACTGTTTCTCCACTTTTAAATTATTGTTTATTACGTTTTGCTTGTTTGAAATGCACGTACTTCCTTATTTCTATTGAAATCCGAAGTCTTAAAATGTTACCTCCTCTTCAATGCCTTCCGGATTTCTTTCAGATGTATTTATGTAATACGGTCACTTGGGACTATGTTCCATTTTTTTCTTTCCCAAAACAGTATCTATTGAGGACCAGGTAGGTCTTATTACTCAGTGTAGTGCCTCAATACAAAATACTAGTTGGAAAATGGACCCTCAATACTAATTTGTTGGAAATCAATTAAGGCTTAGGCAGACAGTTACCGAGTTTTGTTCATTCAAATTTTGCACATTCTGCATTTTCATGCATTATACATCAAGACCCTCTAAACGATTTTTCTGTACCAACTTCAAACTACATCAGTTTAGGAAGAATACTTCAATCCATCCAGCAACCACCTCTGCTTGTAAAGCAATATCCATTTGTGGAAATATTTTAACATTTTATTCACTCTGCCTTTACTATTTTTCACAAATGGATGGAACAGGTAAAAATGAAATTTCTGAGTCTGGTGAGGGTAAGCATAGGTTTCATAAACTCAATACAATTAAGGCAAGATGGAGATAATTAGGCTTGCCTCAACTTTAGTTTCTATCAGGAGCTCACTGGACTTAAGCCTAATCAATTATGTGTTCAATTACAAAGGAAGTGGATTAAAGTGCAAAGTGTTAGAAATATAACATTAAACAATGTTCCTAAAAGATTAGCTGCCACTTGGGATTTTGTAATTGGTTTTAGTAAATTGGGAATGGAATACCTATTAGAATCTATAAATCTTTTGTTTGGCTTGTAAACATTTATCATAATATGAAAGTTGAAGATTGCCTAGTATTTTATTCCTTTTTTAAAACAACAAATTGAATTGCTGTAAATTTTAAATTGCCAATATTTAAAGGTATAAAGAATACCTTGAATCCTCAAATTTTACTCCCCCTCATATTATTATTCCAACACTGTCAGCTTTACCAATTCTATAAAGAAACTTTTAGAGTTAGTAAAATTGTTTCATAAACCATTTTCCTCTGTTCTAAGTGTATCTTCGTTATGGATAGAAAAATAAATAAAACCCAGAAAATTTAATTTAACAGAGATTATAATCCTTAACTCAAATGTCATTTGCCTTTTAAGATATATAATTATTATCAATGAATTCGGTATCTATGTATTTCTGCAGCATCATTTTTTACTAATATGCATATCCTAACAAAGAATTCTAGACAGTCTTTGGAAGGGAAGACTTTGGATTTCATTTATAAATTTTGCCATTCAAAAGCATATATTATCTAAATTTGTAAGATGGGAGATAGCTGTTTTATGGTACAGTAGTGTTTTACATATTTTAATGTGAATCACCTAGGAATCTTTTTTTTTAAGCTTTTTATTTTATATTGTAGTATAGTCAATTAACAATGTTGTGATAGTTTCAGGTTCACAGCAAAGCGGATCAGCCATACATATATATGTATCCATTCTACCCCAAATTCCCCTCCCGTCCAGGCTGCCACATAACATTGAGCAGAGTTCTCTGTACTATACAGTAGGTCCTTGTTGGTTATCTATTTTAAATATAGCAGTGGGAATCATTTTTGAGTACAGATTCTAATTTATTAGGTCTGAGGTGAAGCCTGAGAGTCTGCATTTCTAACAAGTTCTCAGGTGCTGTTGCTCTTGCTGGCAGTGAGGTGGACTATACCTTAATAGCAACTCAATAGGGCTTCAAAAATACAGTCAGAAAATTGGCTTCAAACAATACATCTATAATTTTCTAGCTTTAGAAACTGAGATGTCACAACCATCCAATTTCCAACTCTATTGTTTTTACTCTAGTCCAAGATGCCATCATTTCTCAACTGCTGTGTAACCTCTTCATTGTTTTCTCAGCGTCTGAACTTGCCTCTCTCCAGTCCACTCACTACATTACAATAAAATTAATTAGCTTTATTAAAAATTTTTTTTCTATTTATTTTTTATTGAAGTACCATTGGCATAAAACATTGTATTAGTTTCAGGTGTACAACACAGCTATCCAACATTTATATACATTATGCATTGATCACCACAGTAAGTCTAATAACTTTCTGTCACCATACAAATAGTTACAGTATTATTTACTATTTTCCTATGCTGTACTTTATATTCCCATAACTTATGTATTTTATAACTGGAAGTTTGTACCTCTTGATCCACTTCATCTATTTCACCCAACTTCCTACTCCTCTCCCCTCTAGAGACCACTAGGTTGTTCTCTGTATCTATAAATCTGTTTTTGTTTTGTTTTGAATGTTTGTTTGTTAGATTACACATATAAGTAAATTTTTTGAAAAATCTTCACATTATTTTCCATAGTGGCTGTACCAATTTACATTCCCACCAACAGTGCATGAGTGTTCCCTTTTCTCCACATCCTCGTCAACACTTGTTATATGTTGTCTTTTTTATGATAGCCATTCTGACAGATGTAGAGTGATATCTTATGGTTTTGATTTGCATTTCCCTGATAATTAGTGATGTTGATCACCTTTTTATATGTCTGTTCACCATCTCTATGTTTTCCTTGGAAAAATGTCTATTCAGGTCCTCTGCCCATTTTTAATTGAATTGTTTGTAGTTTTTCTTGTTTTTTGTTTTTTTTTTTAATATAGACTTGTGTTGCCATTCAGCAGGTTGTCTTTTCTTTTTGTTGATGATTTTCTTTGGTGTGTGAAAAACTTTCAGTTTGATGTAGTCCATTTGTTTATTTTTGCTTTTGTCACCCTCATCTGAGGAAACAGACCAAAAAATATCTCTAAGACAATGTCAAAGAGCCTACTGCTTATGTTTTCTTCTAGCAGTTTTATGGTTTCAGGTCTTACATGTATGTATTTAATTCATTTTGAGTTGATATTTTATATGGTATAAAAACATGGTCCACTTTCATCCTTTTTCATGTACCTATCCAGTTTTCTCAACACCATTTATTGAAGAGACAGTCATCCCCACTGTATATTCTTAGCTCCTTTGTTATAAATTAATTCACTATTAAGTGTGGGTTTATTTCTGGACTCTATTCTGTTTCATTGATCTATTTGTCTGCTTTGTGCCAATACTATATAGCTTTGATTACTGTAGCTTTCTACTATAGTTTGAAATCAGGGAGCATCACACCACCAGCTTTGTTTATCTTTCTTAATATTGCTATGGATGTTCATGTTTTGCTCTGGTTGCAAACAAATCTTAGAATTATTTGTTTCAGTTCTGTGAAAAATGTCACTGGTATTTGATAACATTGCATTGAATCTTTAGGTTGTTTTGGTTAATATGGGCATTTTAACAATATTAATTCTTCTTATCCATTAGCACAGTTTATCTTTCCACTTATTTGTGTCATCTTCAATTTTTTTCATCAATGTCTTATTGTTTTCAGAGTACATGTCTTTTATTTCCTTTGTTAAATTTATTGCAAGGTATTTTATTCTTTTTGATGCAGTTGTCAATGGGATTGTTTTCTTAATTTCTTTTTTTTTCTTTTTTTTTTTTGCGCGCGGTACATGGGCCTCTCACTGTTGTGGCCTCTCCCATTGCGGAGCACAGGCTCCGGACGTGCATGCTCAGTGGCCATGGCTCACGGGCCCAGCCGCTCCATGGCATGTGGGATCCTCCCGGACCAGGGCATGAACCCGTGTCCCCTGAATCAGCAGGCGGACTCTCAACCACTGCGCCACCAGGGAAGCCCCAATTTCATTTTTTGATAGTTCATTGTTACTGTATAAAAGCACAACCTATTTCTGTACACTAATTTTCTATCCTGAAACTTTACTGAATTTATTAATTCTAATAGTTATTTGGGGAAACACTTTGTCTCTCCAGTTCTGAATGATAACCTTTCTGAGCAGAGTATCCTGGCTGTAAGTTTTTTTGGTTTGTTTTTTCTTTCAGTACTTTGAACATAGGTGTGCCACTTCCTTCTGGACTATAAAGTTTCTGTTGAGTAATCAGCTTATAGTTTTATGTGGTTCCCTTGTACATAACTGGTTTTTCTCTTGCTGCTTTTAAGATGCTCTCTTTCTCTTTCACTTTTGATGTTTTAATCTTAATGTATCTTGGTGTGGGTCTCTTTGGGTTCATCTTCTTTGGAATTCTTTGTGCTTCGTAGACTTGGATGTATTTTTCCTTCCCCAGGTTATGGAAGTTTTCAGCTCTTATTTCTTCAAATAGGTTTTCTGTCCCTTTTATTCTTTCTTCTCTTTTAGGGACCCATATAATATGAATGTTAGTGAGTTTGGTATTGTTCCAGAGGTCCCTAAAACTATCTTCATTTTTAAAAATTCTTGTTTCTTTTTGCCATTCCATTTGGGTGATTTCCACTGCCCTGCCTTTCAGGTTGCTGATCCATTCTTCTGCATCCTCTAATTTGCTGTCTGCTGTTGATTGCCTCTAGTGTAGTCTTCATTTCAGTTAGTATATTCTTACAATCCGACTGGTTCTTATTTTATATTTTCTATTTCATTTTTTGTAGTTCTCACTTAGTTCATTCTTTCTTCTCCTGAGTTTGGTGAGCATCTTTATGACTATCACTTTGAACTCTTTACAGAATAAATTGTTTATTTCCATTTTGTTTTGTCCTTTTCCTGAGTTTTTGTCTTGTTCTTTAGTTCAGAAGGTATTCCTTTGTCTCCTCATTTTGCCTAACTCTCTGTCTTTATTTGTATTTATTAGGTATTGGTTTGGCCAAAAACTTCCTTCGAGCTTTTCTGTTAGATGTTACAGAAAAACCCGAAGGAGCTTTTTGACCAATCCAACATATCAGCTATGTTTTCTGGTCTTGAAAAAGGGCCTTATGTAGAAGGTGTCCTTTTGAGCCCAGTGTGGCAATGCTCCCTAGTCCCCAGAGCCAGATGCTCCAGGGCTGTCTCCTGTGGGGGTTGCATTTGCCCTCCTGTTGTGGCTGGACCTTGATTGCTGAATGGGTGGGTCAAGTTTGCCCCCAGGCCAGCTGGCTGTGAGGCCCAGCCACCACTGCTTCAGATACACTGGCACACAGGTTTGGTTCCTCTGAGGGGGACCCTCTTTGGAGGGGCACTGTTATTGGCTGGTGTCATCTGCTATGTAGAACGGGGTGGGAGCCACTTTTTAAGGGCCAGCCAGTAGGGGCAGGTTGGGCTGGGAAGTTTCTCAGGGGAATTCTGGGTTGGGACACATGATGAGAGTGACAGAAATGGCATCTGCCAACACTGGACCAGCTGGTGCCCACCAGCACTTCTCTCCGAGGAGAAAGTTCCACCAGACCCCTGCCTCTCAGGCACACACTCTCAAGTTAGTCCATGGATCTTCTTGTATAACTCAGACACTTTTCAAGCTGCTGCCTCTGTGCTGGGACTGGAAACTAGTGAGTTTGTGCATGAGTCCTTCAAGAGCAGTCTGTTTCCCACAGCCCTCCACCTCTCCCAGACATAAGACCTTCTGGTTTTCAAAGCCATGCATTATTATGGGGGCTCATCTGCCTGGTGCAGTTCCCCTGGGCTTGTTAGCCCAACATAGGGTTTGAACTCCTTGCTCCTCAGCAGGGACCTCTGTTGTTATTGTAATATTCCTCCTGCTGGTGGGTCTCCACACTGTGGGTGTGGGTTCTGACTAGAATGCACCTCTGCCCCTCCTACCTGTCATAATGTGGCCTTTACTTTATATTTTTAATTGTGGAAGATCTGTTCTGCTAGTCATCAGGTCATTCTCAGAGATAGTTGTTCTATGTATATTTGTAATTTGGATGTGTCAATGGGAGGAGGTGAGCTTAGAATCTTCCTACTCCACCATCTTGATTGGGACTCCAAAGTAATATTTTTTAAAAACACTAATCTCTCCTATCATCATTACCTAAAACTCCCTTAACAGCTTTCAATGGCTGTCCTCAAAGATAAAGTACCAAATTATTAATATAACCCTTTAAACACCTGGGGAGCTCCTGCCTATCTCTCTCACTTCATCTACTTCTCCATTCCCATTGTTCATTAGGCTTTATGTACATGGGCTTTTCCTTTGGCTAAGTGTGATCCCCAGGCCAGCATAAATGTATCACATGGAGATTGGTTAGAAATACAAATTCTCAGATCCCACTACTGAAACTCTCTCCTATAGGACAGAGACTCTCCTATAAAGGCAGGAACTATCAGTTTTGTTTCTGGTTCTCCAGCAAACAAAACACTGCCTGGCACACTGTAAGTTCCCAATGAAAACGTTTTAAATGAATGAAAGAAATCATTGTAAATCCTATATTATCCATTTCTTTATTTGTAAAAGAGACAAAATACTACTACTGTCTCAGGTTACTTCACATTCATCAATATATATAAAAGTAGAAATCAGAATGCCTACTTTAAAAGGTATTCATATTTTGAAAGCACTTTTCATTATTTTCTCAATTATGTCTAAACTATTTCTTTTTACTAAAATAGACAATTACTATTCACAACATTGTTCATTAATTCATATGAACTCACTCATATATGTAATATTGAATATTTGCTAACACTAGTGCTTCTGCTTGGAATATTTTCCCCTCCATCTGTAGTACTAGCTGGTGCACATTCTTATAGCCTTTACTGATTACATCTGACAGTTTTCTCCTTCTAGCTTCTGGTTTACCTTAAACTTTTCTCTTTCAAAGCACTTACAACATGGAAAAATAATAAGTGCTTTTTTTATTTCAAAAATAACGTAGGTTCATTATAGAAAAATTTTTAAAATACTTTTAAGTGAAACGAAAACCTTAGTTCCTACTGTAATCATTAGCTTTCATGATTACATAACCTTTCAAACTCTTACATATCCTTTAAATTTCAAAAATTGCTATAGTTTAGATAAATTTATCTGGCAGTTCCAAATTATGTAGGCAGGATTTTTTTTTATCATATTAGCCAGTTGATATTGTGTCCTAGTAACATAAATTTTCCTAAAGTATTATAAAAGAGTATATTTAACTAAATGCATTGTGTAAGTATTTTTTTAAAGAAGTAGTAAAACAACATAAGTCATTTGGATGTAAAATTTTATTGAAATTAGGTAACACAGTAAGGGCTGAGTTCTATAAGAACATTTGATCTACAGTAGATTTCCTGTGTATTCTCTGAGCCACTTTCCGCTATGCTCCCAAGGGGACATCTAACTGCACACGGCTACTTCCTCTTGTAGAACCAATTAAATTAATTTGTTGGAAATAACATTGTCTACTGCTCGCACTGCACACTAGATTAGATTCTCTCTGATTCTTCCTAGGTTTCACTCTGCAATGTGTATAGCATTTTTAATTTTAGTGGCGAGAACCACAGTTTTTCTTTGCTTATATAAAAAATGGATAGTGAGTACTCCCAAGAAACAGAGCTTTCTCAGAAAACTGCATGCACTTTAGGAGCCTGCTGCATATATTTCCTGACACTTTAGTATCGTTTAGGATAGGAAGAAATTGAAAGTATCTAGAGATTATTTTTCATTAGATGTATATCTCTAACATAGAGAATTTTTCCAGAGTCTGTCAGGGAGAAGAAATTTCTATGTAGAGACAAGGTGGTACATAATGGGAAATGGAATTGTAGTTGGATGGAAGAACTTAACTGAATTTTGTGTATTGTGTGTCATAATGCCAAATTCATCAGTTCACTGAGTGAACATTTATCAGCACTACTCTAAAACAGGTCTTATAGAAGATAAATAGGTTTCCTAGAGTATACACATATTTTAAAAGAAATATGTATTTCTTTATAAGAATATAAATATGTTTATATATAAGTTAATTATAAATATACAATTTAATATATGTAAATTCTCAAATATATATATATTTAAATAAATAAAACAATATAAATCATTTGAATGTAAAAGTGCAATTTCTGGGTTCAGTGTGTATGTGTATGGATGAGGATAAAAAATGAAAGAAGAATGGCAATTAGGGGTTGAGTTGAATAATTCTGCTACCAGAATATTTATTTTGAGATGAAGAGCCACAGCAGTATATGGCTGAAAGGTAAGCACGGATCAGATAGTTAAGAGCTTTCTAACACATAATATGGGGTTTCGATATTTCACTATAGGCAAGAGTGAAGTGTTGTAGAGTTTGTCATCTAGGATGCTGTCATTGAATAGTTTGGCTGTATCAAAGTAGTGCTTTGCAGAGTAAAACCAGGTCTCTTTCAACTTCATAGATTTTGCATGCCTGGGTTTCTGTTTTGTTTTATTGTTTTCTGTAATTGACAAAGGGGACTTTATCTTGCATTATTGTGGAAGGATTATGGGAATGGGAAATAAAAGGACTGAATTTGAACACTGACATAGCCATTAACCAGCTATGTAGCTTAAACCATATCACTTCTCTTAGGTTTCAGCCTTCCTATCTGCAATGCAGGAGGGGAAACACTGCTGGAATAAATAACATTAAATCTCCTTATACTGTTCACTTTCTATGATTCCTTGTGATTACCACTGACAACTCTTGCCTGTTGTCTTTTAGAAGATAATCCAGCCAACGCTAATCCCAAGTAATATAAAACCCAAATTATAGTTAAACAAGATTTTGAGGTGTGCTTTCACTTGGAAACAGTTCAAGAAAAAAAAAATGTTATATGCTGCTACTACAAGCTAAACGACGTTAAAATGTAGACAGTTTTGAAGATCACTGCCCTAATTGTAGTTGTTTATAAAGCTTTTAGTACTATTTAAAATGAAAAAAGTCAGTGCCTGTTTAGCATTTATAACGGTGCTTGGTACATAGTACGATCCAAATAAAAAAATATCTTCTTGATAGGGTTGTGGATGAGATATGAATAAGCTAAATTTAGTATATAAACTACATAATGCTAGTTTTTATTCACCTTATTGGGGTCCTTATCAACCTCCAGAGATTCATGTCATTTTCTGGCTATGCTTTGTGGATACTCTCCTATAGGACTAATACATTTTACTCCACAAGTGGCTGAGCTTCAGTAATGGGCAGATGAGTCAGTCTGAAGATGGAATATTATGTTAAGCACTGAGGGGAAAAAAAGCTCAATAGAAGAAGATAGAAATAGCAAACTATACTTGATAACATATATATATATAAATACACACACACACACACACACACACACACACATACACATTTAGGTTGCTTCCATGTCTTGGCTGTTGTAAATAATTCTGCATGAACATTGCGGTGCATGTATCTGTCAAATTAGAGTTTCTTCAGATATATGCCCAGGAGTGGGATTGCAGGATTATATGGCAACTCTTATTTTTAGTTTTTTAAGGAGCCTCCATAATGTTTTCCATAGTGGCTGTACCAATTTACATTCTTACCAACAGTGTAGGTGGGTTCCCTTTTCTCCACACCCTCTCCAGAATTTATTATTTGTAGACGTTTTAATGACGGTCATTCTGATTGGTGTGAGGTGATCCCTCATTGTAGTTTTGATTTGCATTTCTCTAATAATTAGTAATGTTAAACATTTTTTCATGTGCCTATTGGCCACCTGTATGTCTCCTTTGGAGAAATCTGTTTAGATCTTCTGCCTATTTTTTTCATTGGGTTTTTTGTTGTTGTTATTTAATTGTATGAGCTTTTTGTATATTTTGGAAATTTAGCCCTTGCCAATGCATCATGTGCAAATATTTTCTCTCAGTCTGTAGGTTGACTTTTCATTTTGTTTATGGTTTCCTTTGCTGTGCAAAAACTTATGTTTGATTAGATCCCATTTCTTTATTTTTGCTTTTATTTGGGAGACTGACATTAAAAAAAAAAAGCATTGCTAAGATTTATGTCAGAGAATGTTTTGCCTATATCCTTTTCTAGGAGTTTTATGGTGTCATGTCTTATATTTAAGCATTTAAGCCATCTTGAGTTCATTTCCATCTATGGTGTGAGGCAGTGTACTAACTGTTGATTTCCATGCAGCTGTCCAGCTTTCTCAACATCACTCACTGAAGAGATTGCATTTTCTCCATTGTACGTTCTTGCCACCTTTGTCAAAAATTAATTGACTGTGGGTGTGTGTGTATATTTTGGGGATCTCTATTCTGTTCCTTTGATCCATATGTTTGTTTTTGTGCCAGTACCATACTGTTTTGATTACTGTAGCTTTGTAGTATTGTCTGATATCTGGGAGTGTTATGCCTGTACCTTTGTTCTTTTTCCTCAGGATTGCTTTGGCAATTCTGGGTCTTTTATGGTTCCATATAACTTTTAGGATTATTTGTTTTAGTTCTGTGAAAAATGCTGTGGGTAATTTGATAGGGATCATATTAAATCTGTAGATTGCTCTGGGTAGTATAGCCATTTTAACAGTATTAATTCTTCCAATCCAAGAGCATGGTATATCTTTCTATTTATTTGAATCATCTTCAGTTTCCTTTATTAATGTTTTATAGCTCTCAGCATATAAGTCTTTCACCTCCTTGATCAGGTTTATTCCTAAGTATTTCACTCTTTGATGTAATTTTAAAAGGGATTATTTTTTACTTCTCCTTTCTAATATTTAATTACTAGTGTAAAGAAATGCAGCAGATTTATGTATGTTAATCTTCTGTCCTGCTACCTTGCTGAATTCATTTATCAGTTCTAGTAGTTTTTGTGTGGAATCTTTAGGATTTTCCATATATAATATTATGTCATCTGTATAGAACAAAATTTTACCTCATCCCTTCCAATATGGATACAATTTGTTTCTTTTTCTTCTCTGATTGCTGTGGCTGGAAATTCCAATACTGTGTTGAATAGAAGTAGTGAGAGTGGGCATCCTTGTCTTGTTCCAGATTTTAGTGGGATGCCTTTGAGTATTATTTTGGCTGTGGGTGTGTCATAAATAGCTTTTATTATGTTGAGATATGGCCACTCTATACCACTTTGATTGTTCTGTTCAAATTATCCATGTCTTCTTGATTCAGTTTTGGTGAGCTGTATGTTTCTAGAAACTTGTCCATTTCTTCTAGTTTGTCCAATTTGTTGGCATATAATTGTTCATAGTATTCTGTTATGGTTTTTCTTGTATTTCTGCAGTATCAATTGATATTTCTCCTCTTTCATTTCTTATTTTGTTTATTTGGGTCCTCTCTCTTTTCTTCTTGGTGAGGCTGGCCAGAGGTCTGTCGATTTTGTTTACCTTTTCCAAGAACCCTCTCTTGGTTTTATTGATTTTTTTCTATTTTCTTAATCTCTATTTTATTTATTTCCTCTCTGATCTTTATTATGTCCTTACTTCTGCCGACTTTAGATTTTATTTGTTCTTCTTTTTATAATTCTTTTAGATGGTAGGTTAGTTTGTTAGTTGTGAATCTTCTTATTTTTTGAAGAAGGCCCATATCACTATGAACTTCCCTCTTAGGACTACCTTTGCTGTATCCCATAGATTTTTATATAGTTGTATTTTCACTGTAATTTGTCTCAAGGTCTTTTTAAGTTTCCCTTGGTTTCATCATTGACCCATTGTTTTTTTTTATTAGCATGTTGTTTAGTCTCCATGTAATCATTTTTTCTCATTTCTGTTTCTGTGGTTGATTTCTAGTTTCATGCCATTGTGGTCAGAAAAGATGCTTGAAATAATTTCTATCCTCTTAAATTTGATAGCATCAATATTCTTGACAGACTTCTCTCTCTGGTCAATGAATGAGGAGGGCAGAAAGATGGATATTAAGATTCCTGAGTTGAAGATGCTTCTTTTACTGCATTTCCAGTCACTGCACAATATTGTGAGTCAATATAGTAGTAGATTTTATTCCAATGACCAGAGCCCTAGCTAGATGTGGATAAAACCTCAGCACAAAAGAAGGAAGGAAACCTTCTTGGAAGAGAAAAAATGTTTACCTTAGTAATAGGAAAAATACATTTCAAAATTGGATAATGAAATGTTGTTTATATTAATAAACATGGTCATTTAAGAATTTTGGAAAAGATATGACCTAAACTGTGCTTATTGCCAGCTCTGAAAAACCCTTGATTAATTTGATCAATACTATTGGCTCTGCTTTCACCTAAGTGAAAATATGAATCTGGGGCCTTCTGTCACTCACTAACTGTACAATTTGAAGAAAGCTAATTAACACTGCTGAATCTATCAGGTGAAGATACAAATTCCCACTTTTACAGTCGTGCTGAAGATTAAATGAAATAACAACTATGACCTTGCCTAACACAGTACCTGTTGTTTAGTTGGAAATATTTCACTATTAATTGCATTTAATATTAGAACGTCTATTCCTTGGACAATTCCATTTCACTCTTCAATTCTCAGGTTTTCCACATCTAAAATGAGCTTTGGGGTGAGATTATTTTTAAAATTTATTACAGTTCTTGCATTCTACTTTTTTATGTCTTCCTATGATACTATTTCCTTGAATATTTGCAGACTAAGAGGGACTACCGCTGTTCTTATTTTTTAAGAAATGTGGAATTGTGAAAATATCTGATTCCCTACCGGTGAATGGCAAGAGATCTGAAGTCCATTAGGACATTGACAAGCAGCTTTTAAGATTACCTAAGTTTCCTTACCTATCATTTGCACTGTCTTTGTGTCTATAACCAAGTTGGAAATGTAGGCAAGGGCCAGATCACAGAGAAAGTTCTGTGCCATGATAAACACTGAGAAGTGATCCATTGCTTTTGCTGTTAATTCTCCATTCTACTTGAATTTGTTATGAGGCATTCAAGCTACGCTCAGCTCCAGCTAAAGATGTTCACATTAAAGAACAAATAATGGAGTAGAAGATTCCCCATTATAAACATATGGTCTCTAGAGTAGACAATTTTCATTAGAATTTCAGAGTTATAAGGCCAGGGTCACATCACAGGGCCCTAGAAGGCCCTGTCTGCATGTTGCTCCCTGAGAGTTACATACCAAAAATATATAGGCAGCTTTTTTACAATTGAGTATAATGCCATGTGAATCCATTCTGTAAATCCAAAATCTCTGAGACAGAATTATGCCAGTCGCTAATTCAGTCTTGATGTAGATCATTTAGGCATAATTTGTAGGAGATATAACCAAATCTGTAGGAGAGATACTTAAATAAAAGGATACTGGGTCAAAACTTGATTATGTAAAGTAAAAAGTTAAACTATGGATGCTTGCAACCTGAAACAGAGAAGTATAAAACATTTAATTTTAGTTTCAAATCTTGTGTTAATAACTGACCTCTGCAACTTATTGTGTGAACTTAGGCAAGTCATATAGTTTAACCTGGCCATAATATGTGGACTTACTGCCATTTGGTTTATCTCCCTCACAGTTTTTTTTTTTTTTAAGTGAGAATCCAATGGCATACATAGTAAAGCCCCTCATAAACACTAAAATGCTATTTAAATGCATTCTTTAATTTTTAGCTATGTTTTTCTGTAACACCAAAATATGATTCAGTTCATATAAATTTATTTATTACACAAACTATTTCTTCAGAGCACATTTGTTGTGGTAAATAAGGGACTAGAATACTGAGCTAGACAGTGTTGTTATGCATAGCTATGAGTTCTTTGAATCACATATGATTTTTACCTGCTATGAGTTTATAGTGCACTGGCATTTTCGACTATAACCCTTTTGTTTACATTTCATAAATAGTATATATTCTGTCTTGTCACTGAGGAATTGCCATGACCCTAATAGTTCTGATTAAGTATCCTTTCCAAATCTCTACAAAAGAGCCCCCAAACTTATTTTCCCATTCCCTACTCAAGCATAAGGGGAAAAAAAAGTGACCCATTTAAGATTGGGATAATACTATATTCACCCCAACTCACAGATGAATAGATAATGAAGTACAATTTTGCTCAGAAAATAAACTCCAGCAAATGGAAAATTGGGGTTACAGTGTGTGTATTGCAAAGTAATAGTCACTTAAGTATTGAATACAGCCAAAGGACAGTTTGAAAAGATGAAGGACATTCAAACAAGAAACTAGAAATCTGCCAAAGGTGAATGGGGGGTCCACTGGAAGTTTTATTGAACAGTGATTGCAAGTGTAACAGCAAAATAGTGATTCGGTTCTGCAGGATGGAAGGGGTTGAAAGGGCAAAGTGCATCCTGGTTCGTGTCTAGACAACAGTTATGTATAGTCCATGGTCCGATGGGTGACCTCACAGAAGTTAAAAAAAAAAGAATTGATGAAAATAGACAAAAGAGTTTTAAAATTAACAACCCAGAACATAAAAGTAAAGATCAAACAAATGCAGCTTCCAGGTGTACATATCCATGGCGTTCCAATGCTCTGGAAACACTTTATTTTCAGATCATTTATTCACATAAACAACACTTATTAAATACTTACCATTCACCAGGCATAGGAACTCTTTAGGGACAACAGGAAGGAAAATGAATGAGGTATCTTCTTTGCTCATGGAGTTTCAAATTAATCATTCACCTGATTGCAATGAAATATACCATACATTGTTACTGAAATTACCAGTAGGTTGACCTACAATAACTGTCATTTTTGTAGGTCAAAAACATTTAAGTATTGGCAATTTTAAAAGTCTCAGCCCATTATTATCATATAACCTTTGTTTGAATGGTGGAAGACTTTTAAGTAAATGGTTTTTGCCCTAATAATATATATATATTTTTATTTCCCATAACCAGCATTTACTTCTCCTTTGATTTAAAAGTAAAATCTTCCCCTTTGCAATTCCCCCAAAGCTCACTTAAAATCTCCAAATTAAATAGTTTTGTGTTATATAGGATGCAACTATATACTAAAGGATCAATATGGTACAGCACAGACTTCCAATTAATAACTCTATCAATATTCCTCATCAGGCACATTTTATAGAGTCTGGGGTATACCTTAAATTCAGAGTAGCACCATCATTCTTACACGGTTTTACTCTGAGGGAAACCTTTCACTGCAATTCTGTAAATTATATTCTGAAGTCATTGTACCTTCCTTTGTCTGAGACTAAGACCTTCAGTCTCCAACCCTTGGGGTATATCTCTTATCTGTTCCACAGCCTGTGATTGGGTTGCCCCTAATCACTGAGCTATTTCTCTAATACCATGCCATGGTATGTCCCAGACCAGTAGCATTGGCACCACAGGTGTATTCTTAAGAAATGCAAACAGTAAGTCTCACCCCCAAACCTACCAAATGAGAAATTGTGATGGTAGGGCCCCATCATACTGTTTAGTACATCCTCCAGGTAGTTCTCATGTAGCATTCTTGACTACATACTGGAATCAGCTGGAAAATGTAAGTAAGTATTGATACCTGGATTCTGGCCCTAGAGTTCCTGATCTTATTGGTGGGGTATAGGATTTCTTTTTGTTTTGTTTTAAACAAGATCACTTGGTGTGAACAGCTAAGGTTGAAAAGCACTGCTCTACCAAAGTTAATAGTTTTTCCCATAGTTTCTATGATTGTTACCTATGAAGCCAGGCACTAGGCTTCTTATTTTGGGAGGTGGGGTTAGGAGGTATAGAAATGGGTCAGGGATTTTAGATAAAATGATTAACTGATCAGAGTTTATCTTCATAGTCACTGATGTTAAATGGATGTTGGATGCCTGCTGGTGACTATGAAATACAGTATGGTCATCACCAGCAAATACAACCCTGGAAACTCCCAAATAAGGTAAACTAGCTAATTAGGTAGCTAGCTATCATCTATTTAGCTATGCAGAGGAGATATGGGCAGAGGGAAGGGGATATGAAAAATGTCACGCAAAGAGCACATGTCCAGCTAACTCAGGTCTTTAAAGCAGCTGCCAAAGTGGGGCTTAATTTCTCAGCTTTTCAGAGACTTTCCATGTGACCCCACACTACTCCCTTCCCTCATGAAGACCTGGATCATTTTAACTGCTCTCTTTCCTCCACTCTCTGGTCAACTCCCAAGTTTTTGATTTCCCTTTGACCTCCCCTTCCTTTTGCATCTTGGAACTCCTCAGGTCTCTAGAATAAACCATTGCTATGGGTCACAACTATATTCTCCTTTAACTGCTTAAGTTGCTTGCAAAACAAAGGGAGAAACTTTGATTTTAAGGTTGGAAGATGTAACAAGGACCTAATAGTGGTCTTGGCTCTGGATGGAAATAAGGTAGCCTCGAATAGTTGAGCACTTTCCAATAGAGCTGGGTCAGGTGGGAGCTGAAATCCAACCGAGCTCTGAGAAGCAGATGATACGCCAAGGTAGTAGAGGTGCATCGTGGAGTGGTGAGGTGAGGGGTGCATGTGAGGAATTCCTTTCCCTGTTTAATCAGGAAATATTGGGGTTGGCAGGGGAAAGGAGGATTTTTTCTTAAAACAGGGCATCATTAGGTCAGGGAGGCCTTGGTGGGAAGTCACTTAGTGTTCTTCTTTCTGAATTTTGTGCTCTTTCTCAGAGACGATAGATAATTGTGCAAAGATCAACCAACTACAAATAAGCAGGCCTATCTGTGCATAGTACTTTATATTCCCTCTGCAGACAAAACTTTTAGATATTATTTTACCAAAGAATGTCTCTCTCCTTAAATCTATTCTACTACCATATTTATGATGTATTATGGGACCGTTTTCCCTTTTCCAATGTTTAAATTATCTTTTTCCTTGTAATGCACTGGATAAGGGGGTGTCTTTGGATCATGAAGGGTTAGCGTCTGGAGGAAGCCTTCTGTATGAAGAGAAGTCAGATTCTGTAGGAGAGAAGAGAAGGAAGGCTCTAGCTTAGAGTTAACGTTAGGGTTATTGAACTATCGGTGAGTCAGAAGCCTGGATTCCTGAACATTTCTTAGTTCAGTCTTTTTTTTTTTTTTTTGCAGTACGCGGGCCTCTCACCGCTATGGCCTTTCCCGTAGCGGAGCACAGGCTCCCGACGCGCAGGCTCAGCGGCCATGGCTCACGGGCCCAGCCCCTCCGCGGCATGTGGGATCTTCCCGGACCGGGGCACGAGCCTGCGCCCCCTGCATTGGCAGGCGGACTCTCAACCACTGCGCCACCAGGGAAGCCCCTTAGTTCAGTCTTTTTGAATGGTTTGGGTTGGGATGGGAACTGGGAGCGGAGTGGGGAGAGCAGGTGAGAACACATGAATATACATGAAATGCAATTTTGAGGCCATTTGTGTAGCATCTAATAACACTTCCATCGAAGTAGACTGGAAATATATATGTCTTTTCCCAATGTAAAATGTGTAAGTTTCTCTCAAGGCTGGTACGTTTAACATGGACAAAATAACCTTTTCTCTTTGCTTTCTTAGGTCCTTTACTTTAACCTCATGAAAAGCCTTTTCTCAGGGAACACTTTTCAGCCTGAATTTCATTGACAGAATAGATGGGGGAGAAGAGACTCTAAATGTTCTTCCTTTTTTCTTTACCCTTTCAAAAGCACAAGTGTCCCAGCCTATAAAAATTAAGCAGCCAGGGCTTCCCTGGTGGCACAGTGGTTGAGAGTCCGCCTGCCGATGCAGGGGACACGGGTTCGTGCCCCGGTCCGGGAAGATCCCACATGCCGCGGAGTGGTAGGCCCGTGAGCCATGGCCGCTGAGCCTGCGCGTCGGGAGCCTGTGCTCCGCAACGGGAGAGGCCACAACAGTGAGAGGCCTGCGTACCGCAAAAAAAAAAATAAAATAAATTAAGCAGCCAAGAATATTTGATGCCTCATTTTGAAATGTCAGACCTTACATAAACCTTTCCCAAAGTAACTGTAGATTTTTACCCTAGACAAATTCATAGAATTTTTATTACTGAAAAGTGAAAACTCTCTCTTTTCAGTGAAGCTGCATCCTCCAACTACCACCTAATTCTGCATAATTTTCCGTCTTTACCCTGGGGATACCAAACTCTGAAGAATGGAAAGGTATCAAGGGTCAGGGTAAATGTTTATAGGAAATTTCAAAAAGACTGTTGCCAAATCGCTAAAGTCTTGGAAGCTGTGATTTATCAACTCCCTCGAGGGAGTGTTTTAAGCACTGATGCCTTAAATAGAAGCAGTTCCTACTGAGTCAGGAGAATTCTCGATAGTAGGCAAGCTTGGCTTTACATCCTTCCGTAGGTGAAACAAATGAAATGCTTTGGCACTGATGGGAATGTTGAGCTCTCATTTCTCTGTGTTGTGTTGTTTTTATTGTCCTCGTTAAACACGTTATTAGTAGTCGGCTTTTATACTTATATTTGCCAAGGACTACAAATTGGCATTTATACATGTAAGACACTTGATAGGCCTTTGTTAGGGAGTCTTCATATCTGTTACTGTAACATTTCCATAAGGTTCTCTGAGTCCTTGTGCTTTAAGCAAGTATTATCCAGAATTTGTTTGGATTCATTAACAGTAATAGCTCATAATAATGGCAGTGAAGTGCCAGACATAGGACCCTGCATTTTTGCTGTGTTATTTCTAATCCTTACAACAATCCTGAAAGCTAGGTGTTATGATTTCCATTTTAGGATGAGGAAGCTGAATATGAGAAGTACCTTGACCAATATCAAAGACATGCCAGGTGGGAAAAGAAGTGTGGATACAGGCTTGGGTCTATGTAATGACAAATCTCTGCTTTTATATCTGCATCATAATTCTTCTTTAAACATCAATGAAAGAAGTTAAACTTCATTGAGGTCCAGTTTCATTTTGCCACTTGCTAAGCCTATGGAGGTTAGAGCGTGAGCTCCGTTAAAGCAGGGATATGACTATATTGTCCTTCAATATATTTCTTTTATTCAGCACCATGCCTGGAGCCCAGTGACTCTACAGTGCACATTTATTTTTTGAATGAATGAATAAATAAAGGAATAAATTAGCTTGCCATATCTGTTGATTGAGAAGGTGTAGGATTGAACCTGGGCCAGATTCCCAATTCTGCTCCATAGCTTCTTAACTGAATGAACTTGGAAAAGACACTCTACTAAATCCCACTTGTCTCATCAGCATAAAGGGAATGGTTTAGATGATCAATTGAAAGATGAATGTAAAAACAGTTAGTAAACTCAGTATAAATATTAATTGCTAGAGCTGTAATTTGCAAAGCCCTGGAAAAAAATGATTTCTTATCTAAATCTGAGATTAAATCCTTCCATCTGCTCCTCGGTGCCTAAAATCTGGCAATAATTTTCACGTGACTTTTTATCTTGCCCCCATAAGAAATATATTTTATGTCAAATTTCAGTCCATACATATATGAAATTATAATTAAAATGGAAGCAAAATTGTCATGAAACAATATTTAAATTATATTAGGCATGTCTGTGTTCTCTGTGCTCTTCTGTTTTATCCTATTCAAATAAAATAATCTTTACAATTCACTAAATTGATTTTGGGATCCACTTCATATTTGAAAGCCACTTTTTGAAACATACTGTGTTGGGGGAAAGTATCACTCTGACTTGAACTCTTTTATGCTGTAAGACTCTTTGACTAAAAGGATGGTGTCAGGGTCTGAAGGTGGGGCCGAAGCACATGTCTCTATGTGTGCTTGTGGTTGCGGGTGACAATGATGTAGAAGCAGAACTAATTGGATACTCTATCTATCATCTATGTATGTATCTTAGTTTGTCCAGGCTGCTATAACAGAAAACCATAGAATGAGGGGCTTAAATAACAAACAATTATTTCTTATAGTTCTGTAGGCTGGGAAGGTCAAGATGAAGGCACCAGAAGATTTAGTGTCTGGTGAGGGTTCACTTCCTGGTTGATAGGCTGCCATCCTCTCAAAGTCTCCACATGGCAAAAGGGTTGAGAAAGCTCTCTGGGGTCTCCTTTATAAGGATACTAATTAATTCCATTCGTGAGGGTGCTACCTTTATGACCTTATCACCTCTGAAAGACCCCACTTCCCATTACCATTGTATTGTGGCTTAGGATCTCAACATAAGAATTTCAGGGGGGATGCAGACATTTAGTTTATAACTCTGTATGTCTGCCTGTCTGTATATCCACCAACCCTTCAATCTGTCCATCCACCTCCATTTAACTAAATGCACCTACCTACCTGTTACTTATCTACAAATAACTCTATAAATAAATGAGTATAATGCTCATGTATGTTTCTTTAAGATTCATCTTAGAATGGTTTCCATGAGTTCCCTGCAGTCACTGGCCATACAGAGTTCTAATGAGAAGAAAAACTCATCTATTAACATATAAATGCTGACAGTGACAGTAAGTGAATAGTGACAATCTATAGGTCACTATTAAAAAAATTTGAGTTTGTAATCTTCTACAATCTGTTAGATTAAATGTGTCACCTATTTTAAATTGAATAAACAGTAAAATGTTTATGAGTTTTGTATGTTACTGATCATTTAACTTAAATAACTTCATAAATATTGGGGATTTATTTCTTAATCAAACATAGAAAAATGTGAAGATATGTAAAAAGAGCTAAAATATGTATAAAACTCTAAATCATAGAAGAGAAACATTTTATGAAAGTACCGTAATTTATATAAAGAGCCTTCTGTTGATGGACATTTAGGTTTTTCCAGTCTTTTTTATGTTATAAATCATACTGCGATGAATAACTTTATATATCAGTTATTTCAGTGTCATGTAAGTAATGTGTATTCTTTTGTTAAATATTTCATATAAGTAATGTGTATTGTTTTTGCTAAATGTTGACAAATTGTTCTCTATAGAAGTTGTGTGAATTTTATTCTCACCAGCAATAAGAATGCCTGCTTCCCTATTTGCTGCTCAGCACTGTGAATTATCAAAATTTTCTATTTTGGGCAATTGAATAGTTCAAAAAATGGCATATTGATATAATTAAATTTGATATTTTTCTGTTTTTGAATGAGACTGAACATCTTTCCATATCCTTAAGAATCATTGGCATTTTTTTGTCTGTGTGAACTCTCTTACTATGCTTTCCCACTAAGCTGTTGGGTTTTGGTATTTTTTTACTTATTTTTATTGAAAATAAATTAAAACCTTACTGAAGCCAATTTTTCTATTTTTTTCTGTGATGAGTTGAAAATATTTTTCTATTCATTTATTTATTTTGCTTATGGTTATTTTTACCATACAGCTATGTTTGAATTGAACATTGTTTTAATGACTTCTGTGTCTGACTTATTCTTAAAAATACCTTTTCCAAATTGATATATTTATTTATTCCTGAACTTTTTAATTTATTATGATACATCAGTCATTTTCATTATCACTTCTTGTCTTATGCACTGTTTGCTGACTTGTGCTGAAAATAAAAATAACTGAGAGGGGTGAGGGCTGATACACAGAAGAGCAGTGATGATAACATGAAGCGGGGAAATACAGAGAATCTTTTTTTTTTTTTTTTTTTTTTTAGTTTGAAAAACATATGCCTCATATATTATTTCAGAAAATCAATACAGGCTGTGTAAAGAACAACTTATTTTTCTACCCAAATAACAATTGAGATTGATGTGTTTTCACAGTAGCTTGTTTACCTCTGTGAGCAAAGTGAGCACAAAGTGAACCTAAGAAGTTACTTATTAAGTAGTTAACTTGTCTTCCAATCTTTTTGTTTTTTTACACAGCAGGTTCTTCTTACTTACCTATTTTATACATATTATTATACATATGTCAACCCCAATCTCCCACTCATCCCACCAGCCCCCACCGCGCTTTCCCCCCTTGGTGTCCATACATTTGTTCTCTACACTGTGTCTCTATTTCTGCCTTGCAAATCGGTTCATCTGTACCATTTTTCTAGATTCCACATATATGCATTAATATACGATATTTGTTTTACTCTTTCTGACTTACTTCATTCACTCTGTATGACAGTCTCTAAGTCCATCCATATCTCTACAAATGACCCAGTTTCGTTCCTTTTTATGGCTAATATTCGACTGTATATAGGTACCACATCTTTTTTATCCATTCGTGTGTTGATGGGCATTTAGGTTGCTTCCATGACCTGGCTATTAGAAATAGTGCTGCAGTGAACATTGGGGTACATGTGTCTTTTTGAATTACAGTTTTCTCTGGTTATATGCCCAGTAGCAGGGTTGCTGGGACATATGGCAATTCCATTTTTAGTTTTCTAAGGAACCTCCATACTGTTCTCCATAGCGGCTGTATCAATTTACATTCCCACCAACAGTGCAAGAGGGCTCCCTTCTCTCCACACCCTCTCCAGCATTTGTTGTTTGTAGATTTTCTGATGATGCCAAAGGTGATGCCTCATTATAGTTTTGATTTGTACTTCTCTAATAATTAGTGATGTTGAGCAGCTTTTCTTGTGCCTCTTAACCATCTGTATGTCTTCTTTGGAGAGATGTCTATTAGATCTTCTGCCCATTTTTGGATTGGGTTGTTTTTTTAATGTTGAGTTGCATGTGCTGTTTATATATTTTGGAGATTAATCTTTTGTCCATTGATTCGTTTGCAAATATTTTCTCCCATTCTGAGAGTTGTTTTTCATGTTGTTTATACTTTCCTTTGCTGTGTAAAAGCTTTTAAGTTTCATTAGGTCTCATTTGTTTATTTTTGTTTTTATTTCTGTTACTCTAAGAGGTGGGTCAAAAAAGATCTTGCTGTGATTTATGTCAAAGAATGTTCTTCCTGTGTTTTCCTCTAAGAGTTTTAGAGTGTCCAGTCTTACATTTAGGTCTTTAATCCATTTTGAGTTTATTTTTGTGTATGGTGTTAAGGAGTGTTCTAATTTCATTCTTTTACATGTAACTGTCCAGTTTTCCCAGCACCGCTTACTGAAGAGACTGTCTTTTCTCCATTGTATATCCTTGCCTCCTTTGTCATAGATTAGTTGACCATATGTGCATGGGTTTATCTCTGGGCTTTCTATCCTGTTCCATTGATCTGTATTACTGTTTTTGTGTCAGTACCATATTGTCTTGATTACTGTAGCTTTGTAGTATAGTCTGAAGTCAGGGAGTCTGTTTCCTCCAGCTGTTTCTTTCCCTCAAGATTGCTTTGGCTATTTGGGGTCTGTTGTGTCTCCCTACAAAGTTTAAGATTTTTTTGTTCTAGTTCTGTAAAATATGCCATTAGTAATTTGATAGGGATTGCATTGAATCTGTAGATTGCTTTAGGTAGTATAGTCATTTTCACAATGTTGATTCTTCCAATCTGAGAACATGGTATATCTCTCCATCTATTTGTATAATCTTTAATTTCTTTCATCAGTGTCTTACAGTTTTCTGCATACAGGTCTTTTGTCTCCTTAGGTAGGTTTATTCCTGGGTATTTTATTCTTTTTGTTGCAATGGTGAATGGAATTGTTTCCTTAGTTTCTCTTTCTGATCTTTTGTTGTTAGTGTATAGGAATGCAAGAGATTTCTGTGCATTAATTTTGTATCCTGCAACTTTACCGAATTCATTGATTAGCTCTAGAAGTTTTCTGGTGGCATCTTTAGTATTATCTATGTGTAGTATTTTGTCATCTGCAAACAGTGACAGCTTTACTTCTTCTTTTACGATTTGGATTCATTTTATTTCTTTTACTCTGATGGCTGTGGCTAGGACTTCCAAACCTATGTTGAATAATAGTGGTGAGAGTGGACATCCTTGTCTTGTTCCTGATCTTAGAGGAAATGGTTCAGTTTTTCAACATTGAGAATAATGTTTTCTGTGGGTTTGTCACATATGGTCCTTATTATGTTGAGGTAGGTTTCCTCTATGCCCACTTGCTAGAGAATTTTTATCATAAATCGGCATTGAATTTTGTCAAAAGCTTTTTCTGAATCTATTGAGATGATCATATAGTTTTTATGCTTCAATTTGTTAATATGGTGTATCACATTGATTGATTTGCATATATTAAAGAATCCTTTCATGCCTGAGATAAATCCCACTTGATAATGGCATATGATCCTTTTAATGTGTTGTTGGATGCTGTGTGCTAATATTTTCTTGAGGATTTTTGCATCTATGTTCGTCAGTGATATTGTTCTGTAATTTTCTGTTTTTGTAGTATCTTTGTCTCCTTTTGGTATCAGGGTGAAGGTGGCCTCATAGAATGAGCTTGGGAGTGTTCCTTGCTCTGCAAATTTTTGGAAGAGTTTGAGAAAGATGGTGTTAGCTCTTCTCTAAATGTTTGATAGAATTCACCTGTGAAGCCATCTTATCCTGGACTTTTGTTTGTTGGAAGATTTTTAACCACGGTTTCAATTTGATTACTTGTGACTGGTCTGTTCATGTTTTTTATTTCTTCCTGGTTAGTCTTGAAAACTTATACCTTTCTAAGAATTGGTCCTTTCCTCCAGGTTGTCCATTTTTTGGCATAGAGTTGCTTGTAGTAGTCTCTTATGATGCTTTATATTTCTGCTCTGTTTGTTGTAACTTCTCCTTTTCATTTATAATTTTATTGATTTTTGAATCCTCTCCCTCTTTTTCTTGATGAGTGTGGCTAAAGGTGTATCAGTTTTGTTTATCTTCTCAAAGAACCAACTTTTAGTTTTATTGATCTTTGCTATTGTTTTCTTTGTTTCTAGTTCATTTATTTCTGCTTGGATCTTTATGATTTCTTTCCTTCTGCTCACTTTGGGCTTTATTTGTTCTTCTTTCTCTAGTTCCTTTAGGTGTAAGGTTAGATTGTTTATTTGAGATTTTTCTTGTTTCTTGAGGTAGGCTTATATAGCTATAAACTTCCCTCTTAGAACTGCTTTTGCTGCATCCCATAGGTTTTGGATCATTGTGTTTTCATTATTATTTGTCTCTAGGTATTTTTGATTTCCTCTTTGATCTCTTCAGTGATCTCTTGGTTATTTAGTAATGTATTGTTTAATCTCCATATGTTTTTTGTTTTTTTACAGTTTTTTCCCCTGTAATTGATTTCTAATCTCAAAGCGTTGTGTCATGTGGGATCTTCCCAGACCGGGGCATGAACCCGCGTCCCCTGCATCGACAGGCGGACTCTCAACCACTGCGCCACCAGGGAAGCCCTAACATAATTATTGATATGTATGTTCCTATTCCCATTTTCTTAATTGTTTTGCGTTTGTTTCTGTAGGTCCTTTTTTTTCTCTTGTGTTTCCCACTTAGAGAAGTTTCTTTAGCACTTGTTGTAGAGCTGGTTTGGTAGTGCTGAATTCTCTTAACTTTTGCTTGTCTGTAAAGCTTTTGATTTCTCCATCAGACTTGAAGCAGATCCTTGCCGGATAGAGTAATCTTGGTTGTAGTTTCTTTCCTTTCATCACTTTAAATATATCATGTCACTTCCTTCTGGCTTGTAGAGTTTCTGCTGAGAAATCAGCTGTTAGCCTTATGGGAGTTCCCTTGTATGTTATTTGTCATTTTTCCCTTGTTGCTTTTAATGATTTTCGATTTTCCTTTGTCTTTAATTTTTGTCAGTTTGATTACTATGTATCTTGGTGTGTTTCTCCTTGGGTTTTTCCTGCCTGAGACTCTCTGTGCTTCCTGGACTTGGGTGGCTATTTCCTTTCCCATGTTAGGGAAGTTTTCAACTATAATCTCTTCAAATATTTTCTCGGGTCCTTTCTTTCTCTCTTTTCCTTCTGGGATGCCTATAATGCAAATTTTGTTGTGTTTAATGTTGTCCCAGAGGTCTCTTAGGCTGTCTTTATTTCTTTTCATTTGTTTTTCTTTATTTTGTTCCATGGCAGTGAATTACACCATTCTGTCTTCCAAGTCACTTATCCGTTATTTTGCCTCAATTATTCTGCTATTGATTCCTTCTAGTGTATTTTTCATTTCAGTTATTGTATTTTTCAAATCTATTTGTTTGTTCTTTAATTCTTCTAGGTCTTTATTAAACATTTCTTGCATTTTCTCAATCTTTGCCTGCATTCTTTTTCCGAGGTCCTAGATCATCTTTACTATCATTATTCTGAATTCTTTTTCTGGAAGGTTTCCTATATCCACTTCATTTAGTTGTTTTTCTAGGGTTTTATCTTGTTCCTTCATCTGGTACATAGTCCTCTGCCTTTTCATTTTGTCTGTCTTTCTGTGAATGTGGTTTTCATTCCACAGGCTGCAGATTGTAGTTCTTCTTGCTTCTGCTGTCTGCCACCTGGTGGATGAGGCTCCAACCTGATATATTTAAACATCCAAATTTTCTATCAACACGTTTGTGGTTTCATTCTTGAAAAAAATGTTTTTAAATATGTTATACTTTTGGAATTTGTTCTGGTATTATGAGTGAGGCATAGATATAACAATATCCTTAAATGGATTATCACATAATTACTGCATTTTTTGCTCTAAAATTCATCTTTTCTTTACTTATTCGAAATGCTATCTTTTTCATACCCTAGACTCCAACACACATTTGAGTCTATTTCTAGATTTTCTAGTCTCGGTCATTGACTTTCTGTTTATTTGCAAGTATCACACTGCTTCATTTTTTGAAGCTATGGAATATGTTTTAATATTTGGTAGCATTATTAAACACCTAAACGTCAAACTATTTTTTCAATTTTCCAAGTGATTCTTGCTTGTTTCTTTTTTCATATAAATGTGTAATCAGATTGTTTACTTCCCACTCGAGAAAAAGTTGGGTTTGTATGGTATTTATCTCATGATGAATTTGATGGAGTAATTTAGGGAGAGCAGGCATCATTATGATATAGAATATTCACATCCAATCTCTCTGTGTGCCTTTTTGTCTGTTCTGATCATCTTTGGGTACCTCAGAGCATTTAAAATTTTTATTTGTATGGATCCTGACACTTCTTGTTAGACTTATTCCTAATTATTTTATCTATTTTTTGCTGTTGTAAATTGAATTTTTTCCCCTTTTTTAATGTCCTTTAACTGAATGCTGTTTGCATGTATGCAAACTGTTATTTTATGTGTAAAATTTTTGTGCTTAGACCCTTACAAAAGTTCTTTTATTATTGGTAATAGTCTTTCAAGATTATTTTCTAAATTTCCAAGTTTACAATCATATTTATTATTAGCTCCTTCCAAATTTTCCATTATAGATCGTTTTTTTTAGTTCTCTAATTTGTTGGCTGATATATCCAAAAATACTAAACAGTAATTGTGATTATGTATATCATTGTTTGACTCTTAGTATTATTTGTCTAATTTTTTTCTTTTACGTATAATATTCTTTGAATATAGGTACGCTTTATAAAGTCAGTAAAATTTTTGTATTTCATACTATTTTTAATTTTAAAACTTCAAGTCCTTTTTTAGAATTGAGTGAAATGTCCACATATTGTTTTTCTCTTTATTTGATTAATATGGTAAATTACATATTTCTTAGTATTGACATATACCTATATTTCTGGAATAAAATCTCTTAAGCCAGTCATTGTTGGGTTTGGTGTGGGGCATTTCCTTCTTTTTCCATTTTTTTAAAACTTTGTAAATGTCATTGGAATGATTGTGTAAACGTAGTGAACCCTTTGCTTACTACTAGCATCCTTTAGAATGGTCAGGAGTCCTTCCTAACTAATTTCTGCCTAGGTGGTTAGATTTTTTTTTTTTAATTGATGTAAAATTGAACTTAAAGTTGGGTTTGTATGGTATTTATCTCATGATGAATTTGATGGAGTAATTTAGGGAGAGCAGGCATCATTATGATATAGAATATTCACATCCAATCTCTCTGTGTGCCTTTTTGTCTGTTCTGATCATCTTTGGGTACCTCAGAGCATTTAAAATTTTTATTTGTATGGATCCTGACACTTCTTGTTAGACTTATTCCTAATTATTTTATCTATTTTTTGCTGTTGTAAATTGAATTTTTTCCCCTTTTTTAATGTCCTTTAACTGAATGCTGTTTGCATGTATGCAAACTGTTATTTTATGTGTAAAATTTTTGTGCTTAGACCCTTACAAAAGTTCTTTTATTATTGGTAATAGTCTTTCAAGATTATTTTCTAAATTTCCAAGTTTACAATCATATTTATTATTAGCTCCTTCCAAATTTTCCATTATAGATCGTTTTTTTTAGTTCTCTAATTTGTTGGCTGATATATCCAAAAATACTAAACAGTAATTGTGATTATGTATATCATTGTTTGACTCTTAGTATTATTTGTCTAATTTTTTTCTTTTACGTATAATATTCTTTGAATATAGGTACGCTTTATAAAGTCAGTAAAATTTTTGTATTTCATACTATTTTTAATTTTAAAACTTCAAGTCCTTTTTTAGAATTGAGTGAAATGTCCACATATTGTTTTTCTCTTTATTTGATTAATATGGTAAATTACATATTTCTTAGTATTGACATATACCTATATTTCTGGAATAAAATCTCTTAAGCCAGTCATTGTTGGGTTTGGTGTGGGGCATTTCCTTCTTTTTCCATTTTTTTAAAACTTTGTAAATGTCATTGGAATGATTGTGTAAACGTAGTGAACCCTTTGCTTACTACTAGCATCCTTTAGAATGGTCAGGAGTCCTTCCTAACTAATTTCTGCCTAGGTGGTTAGATTTTTTTTTTTAATTGATGTAAAATTGAACTACAAAACTGCCTTAGTTTCAAGTGCACAGCACAGTGACTTGATGTTTATGTATGTTATGACATGATCACTGCAATAAATCAAGTTATCATCTGTCACCATACAAAATTAATAAATAAATATCATTGGCTATATTCTACATGCTGTACATTACATCCCATTGACTTATTTTTTAACTAAAAGTTTGTACTTTTGATCCCCTTCTCCTATTTCTCCCCTCCCCCTCAACCCCTCTCTTTGCAACTACCAGTTTAATACCCTGTAACTATGAATCTGGATTTATTTTGTTTGTTTGTACATTTGTTTTGTTTTTCAGATTTCACATGTAAGTGAATTTGTATGGTATTTGTCTTTGTCTGATTTACTTCACTTAGCATAACTCCTGCAAGGTCCACCCATGTTGTCACAAAAGGCAAGATTTCATTCTTTTTATGGCTGAGTAATATTCCATCGTGTATATATACCACTAATTCTTTGTCCATTCATTTATCATAAACACTTAGTTTGCTTCCATTATCTTTGTTGATGTAAATAATGTTGCAAGAAACATAGAAGTACATATATAATTTTCATAATATTTTGTTTTCTTCAGATAAATACCTAGAAGTGGAATTGCTGGGTCATAATGGTAGTTCTATTTTTAATTTTTTGAGGAGCCCCCCATATCATTTTCCATAGTTGCTGCACCAGTTTACATTTCCACCAATAGTTCACGAAGGTTCTCTTTTATCCAAATCCGCACCACCGCTTCTTATTTCTTGTCTTTTTGATAATAGCCATTCTGACAGATGTATGGTGATATCTCATTGTGAGTTTGAGTAGAATTTCCATAATAATTAGTGATGTTGAGAATCTTTTCATGTATCTATTGGCTATCTGTATGTCTTCTTTGGAAAAATGTCTATTCAGGTCCTCTGACCATTTTTTAATCATATTGTTCTTTTTGATATTGAGTTGTATGTGTTCTTTGTATATTTTTAATATTAATCTGATATCAGATATATGATTTGCAAATACCTTCTTATAATCAGTGGTTTACTTTTTCATTTTGTTGATGACTGTATTCACTGTGCAAAGCTTCCTGGTTTGATATAGTCCTATTTGTTTATTTTTGCTTTTGTCACCATTGAGTAAGGAGACATGTCCAAGAAACGTTGCTAAGACCAATTTCAGAGCTTACTGCCTATGTGTTCTTCTAGGAGTTTTGTGGTTTCAGAACTTATATTTAAGTCTTTAATCCATTTTGACTTCAGTTTTGTATGTGGTGTAACAAAGTGGTTCGATTTCATTCTTTTGCATGTAGCTGTCCAGTTTTTCCAACACCATTTATTAAAGATACTGTCTTTCCCCCATTGTATATTCTTGTCTCCTTTGTCAAAGATTATTGACCATATATATGTGTGTTTATTTCTGGACTCTCTATTTCTGTTCCGTTGATCTATGTGTCTGTTTTTGTGCCAGTACCATACTGTTTTGATTACTATAACTTCATAGTCTAGTGTGAAATCAGGGCACATGATACCTCCAGCTTCATTATTCTTTCTTAAGATTTTTTGGCTGTTTGGGGTCATTTGTGTTTCCATATTGTTAGTATTGGGGTTCTTTTAGTATTGTGTTTTTCTATTTCTGTGAAAAATATCTTGGTCTTTTCATACGGATTGCGTTGACTCTGTAGATTGCTTTGGGTAGTATGGACACTTTAACAATATAATTTTCCCAATCTATGAACACGGTGTATCTTCCTATTTATTTCTGTTGTCTTCAATTTCTCTCACCAATGTCTTATTTCTTATAGTTTTCAGAATACAGAACTTTCACTTTCTTAGCTAAGTTTATTCTAGAAATTTATTCTTTTTGATGCAATCATAAATAGGACTTTAAAACTATTTTTCTCTTTCTGATAGTTTTTTTTTTCTAAATTAGTTTATAGAAATACAACAGATTTCAGTACATTAATTTTCTATCCTGCATTTTACAGTATTCATTTAATCTAACAGTTTTTGGATGGAATTGTAAAGGTTTTGTATACATAATGTCATCTGCAAATAGTGATAGTTTTATTTCTTCATTTCCAATTTGGATGCTTTTTATTTCTTTTTCTTGCCTGATAACTCTAGCTAACACTTCCAATACTATGTTGACTAAGAGTAGCAAGAGTAGACATCCTTGTCCTCTTCCTGATCTTAGAGGAAAAGCTTTAAGTTTTTCACCATTGAGTATGATATTAGCTGTAGGTTTGTCATATATGGTCTTTATTATGTTGAGGTACAAAGTATGTATAATTTAAGGCCAATACTTCCTTATTGATATTCTGTCTGGATAATCTATCCATTAATGTAAGTGAGGTATTAAAGTCCCTTACTATTATTGTGTTGCTGTCAATTTCTCCCTTTCTGTCTGTTAATATTTGATTTATGTATTTGGGTGCCCTTATGTTAGGTGCTTAAATATTTACAAATGTTACATCCTCTTGTTGACTTGACCCCTTTCTTTTGTAATGTCCTTCTTTGTCTTTTGTTATAGTCTTTGTTTTAAAGTCTGTTTTGTCTAATATAAGTGTTGCTGTCTTATTCTTTCTTTTCATTTCCAGCTTTCTTTTCATTTCCATTAGCATGGAATATCTTTTTCAAACTTTCACTTTGAGTCTGTGTGTGTCTTTAGATCTGAAGTGAGTCTTGTAGACAGCATATAGATGAGTCCTGTATTTTTATTCAATTAACCACCCTGTGTCTTTTGATTAGAGAATTTAGTCTATTTACATTTAAAATAATTACTGATAGGTATGTGTTTTTTGCCATTTTATTAATTGTGTTCTGTGGGGGTTTTTTGCAGTTCATTTCATTCCTTCTTTTCTGGTCTCCTCCCTTGTGGTTTTATTACTCTCTTTAATGTTGTTTAGATTCCTTTCTCATTATTTTTTGTATTTCTATTACAGGTTTTTGGTGTGTGGTTACCATGAGGTTCATAATAACAACCTATATAGTAGCAGTCTATTTTAAGTTAAAAGTAACTTAATTTCAATAACATTCACTTCCTTCCCCCATATTTTATGTCTTTTTTTACTTCACATTTTGCATCTTTTTATTTTATGTATTTTTGAAATAATTATTGTAGTTATAGTTGATTTTACTACTTTTGTCTTTTAACCTTTTTACCAACTTTATAAGTAGTTGATTCATTACCTTTACTACGTTTAATTTCAATAACATTCACTTCCTTCCCCCATATTTTATGTCTTTTTTTACTTCACATTTTGCATCTTTTTATTTTATGTATTTTTGAAATAATTATTGTAGTTATAGTTGATTTTACTACTTTTGTCTTTTAAACTTTTTACCAACTTTATAAGTAGTTGATTCCTTACCTTTACTACATATTTTCCCTTACCAGTGAAATTGTATTTATTTTTTTTCTTTTACAATTTTCCTTTTCTTTTTTCTAATTATGGCCTTTTTTTTTCAGGTTAAAGAAGTTCCTTTAACATTTCTTGTATAAGGCCAGTTTAGTGGTGATGAACTACTTAACTTTTTCTTGTCTGATAAACAATCTGCTTCAATCTGAATAACCTTGCTGGGTAGATTATTCTTGATTGGGAATTTTTGTTTGTTTGTTTGTTTGTTTGTTTTTCTTTTAGCACTTTGAATATATCATGCCAGTCCCTTCTTGCCTGCAAAGTTCCTGCCGAAAAATCAGCTGATATTCTTAACGGGGTTCCCTTGTATGTTTGCTGCTTTAAGTTTCCTTATTTTTCCTTATGATATTTTAATTACAATGTGTCTTGCAGTAGATCTCTTTGGGTTCATCTTGATTGAGGCTCTCTTCGCTTCCTGGACCTGGATGTCACTTTTCTCCCATAGGTTAGGGAAGATTTTTATCCATCAATTCTTCAAATAAGTTTTATACCTCTTTTTTTGCTTTTCTCTCCTTCTGGTACCCCTATAATATAGAGAGAAGTACACTTGATGTTGTCTCACAGGTCCCTTAAGCTATCCTCATTTTTTTAATTTCTTTTTATTTTTGCTGTTCTATTGTGTGGTTTCTGCTACCCTGTCTTTCAGGTTACCGATTCATTCTTCTGTGTCATCTAATTTGCTGTTTCTTCCTGCTAGTATGTTTTTCAGTTAAGTTATTGTATTTTCAGAGGAATGAGTTGTGTTTAGTACTTTTCATATTTTCAGTCTCTTTTTTGAAGTTCTTACTGTGTTCATTGATTCTTCTTTTGAGTTCAGTGAGCATCTTTAGGACCATTTCTTTGAACTCTTTATCAGGTAAGATACTATCTCCATTTCCTTAAGATTTTTTTCTGTTTCTTTATTTGGAAAATTGTTCTCTGTTTCATCATTTTAGTTGACGCTCAGTGTTTGTGTGTGTGTGTATTTTATGTGAAACAGCTATCTCTCCCTTTCTTGAATGAGTGGGTCTGTGTAGGAATTGAACCTTATCATTTAATCTTGCCCTTGTTCTTCTTGTTCATCTCTGATTGTTTAAGACGGATGGGATCCTGAAATGCAGCCCTCCCTAGTGACTTGAGCCTAGTGCTGTATGGGCATCCCCTGTGTAGGCTGCACATGCCTATTGGCCTTGGACGAAGGGGATTGAGACAGTGGCTTGGGGCTTGTGGGGCTGACTGAGTGGCATGGAGGGATGGGGCTGCTTGCTTGCTACTGTTAGCAGGTTATATTGAGACTGCAAAAATGGTACTTTCCAGCACTGCCACCAGCAATGTAGAGGGACCCTGTGAAAATGGCATCCACAAGTGTTCCACCCCCAGAGAAAGACCCAAAAGACTTCTGCCCCTCTGGCAGATGCTTTAACATTAGCAGTGATTCCCCTTCACATATGGTCCAGGCTTTTTTTCAAACTGCTGCTTTTTTACTAGGTCCTGGAACAAGTGTGTCTGTGTGTGAGCCTTTAAGAGTGGGATATTTGTTCCCTATAACCTTATGTTTCTCCTAAACATAATCCTGTTAATTTTCAAAGCCAAGTATTTTGGGTGCTCTTTTCTCTGGTTCAGGCCCCCAAATTTGGTGTACCTAGTGTGGGATATAAACATCTTGCTTCTCAGGGAGAAGCTCCATTTATGTGTAAGATTGATAGATATATCATACATATATATGTTGATACATATATTATATATATATGTGTATATATATATATATATATTTTTTTTTTAAATCCCTCTTCTTTGTGGGTCACTATGTGGATATTTGTTCCCTATAACCTTATGTTTCTCCTAAACATAATCCTGTTAATTTTCAAAGCCAAGTATTTTGGGTGCTCTTTTCTCTGGTTCAGGCCCCCAAATTTGGTGTACCTAGTGTGGGATATAAACATCTTGCTTCTCAGGGAGAAGCTCCATTTATGTGTAAGATTGATAGATATATCATACATATATATGTTGATACATATATTATATATATATGTGTATATATATATATATATTTTTTTTTTTTTTAAATCCCTCTTCTTTGTGGGTCACTATGCTGCATGTGGGTTTTTTGGCAAAAGCATGTTTCTGCCTTTCCTACCCATCTCAATGCAGCCCTTTTAACTTTTGTTATGGAGCAAGTCTTCATCTAGTTTCTCAGGTTTGTTTCAGAGGAAATTGTTCCATATTTAATTGTATATTTTTTGTGTCTTTGTGAAGAGATGAGTTCAGGATCTTTCTACACCACCATCTTCTGTGGTTATATATTTTAATGATTATCCCATCCACTATCTCCATAAAGCTGTACTAAGAAGAATTTTGGGAAGGAGCCAGGAGTATAGGCCAGAATCTGAGAGTGTCAGGGGGGCATTTTTGGTGGAGAATCGCTTCACTCCTCAGAGTGGCACCCAAAAAACGAGGAGCTTGGAATAGGTCTCTTAAAGTTCGTTTCCCCTGCTAAAATAATACTAATATAATGGTCAGTATAATGTCTACTGGTGACTGGAAGGAATTTCTGTAGGTTCTAAAGTTTTCTCCATGCAAAATCTGAACTAAAATGAATTTTCTAAAGTTTCCAGTCTTATCTGGGAACCTTACATATATATTTGGATACAGTTTTGAATTATACCAATTCTCTTCTACATGATGTGAGTTAATGTCTATAAAACAAATGGCACAGTACCTGACACTGGTAAGTGCTCAATAAATGTTGACCATTAGTATTAGGTCATTTTATTTTCACTGAACTCCCTGTAAATAAAATTGAGGAAATGATGACTCGCAGTTATTAAAAGGACTCGCCTGGATCACACATTTAGAATGTGGCAACACTAGATTGCCAACTCAGGTTTTTTTCACTCTGATATCAAAGTTTTTCCCACTACTAGATGTTATAAGTTGAGGGCTATATATTTGAAAGGAGAAATTCATTCATCTCTAATTGAATTTAAGCATTTCCTTGATTTATGAATATGGGCAACAAATCATTAGTGTTAGCTATTCCTCTGAATTTATCGCCAATATAAATAAAAATAATTTTATATCCTATCAGAGTTTTAACATATACCTTGAGATGTCATTTATGCTCACTACCACTTTCAAATTGCACTAGCTAACAGACCTGCCGCTTGGACTTATTATTAAAACATTAATAAATATTTATAATTTTGTTTCAGTATAATTGTTTTGCAACCATATGTATTTATCTTATGCACCTAAAGTATTATTTTGAGCAAGGAGTCCATGGACTTTACCAGACAGTCAAAGAGGCTAATGGTACAAACAGTAAAGAACCCCTGATAAATTAATCTGTTGATTGTATGACACTCTTATCCTATTCTGTATTTTTAACTACATTTCCAAGGGACATATCATTGGGGGATGAATGTTCCCAACATCTCATTCAAAGGAAATTTGAGACATCCATACCTGATAGTAGCTGGCACTGAATTCAGTGAATTCTTCAGCTGACAGAAAAACCAGATGTATCTTAATTGCCCAGTGAAGGCATAATTTTTCCCAAGATATCCCACACATGCCAGTGCAGTCGTATGAGCTAGTCACAAGGCCTCCTCCTTTGCCAACCTTTTCAGCCTGCTGCAAACGGTGCTTTTGAAAGAGATCCTGTGACAGCATCAAGAGAAATTTAGTAAATGTCTTTGCTTGATTGGGGTAAAAGTGAAATAAATAACCAGCGCTCCAGAGAAAGGCCACAGACAATGCTCTTCCGCTGCTCAGTGTGCTTATCAGTGCACACACAGCCCTTCTGCAGAATGGATTGCGTTACATCTAATCTGATGCCTCCCCCTGGGGAGATGGGGAGAATGTGGAGATGATCAGAGGGTTAATGGATTGGGATATATTCCATCTTCCTTCAGAATGACAGCATTTCCCTTCAACATAGCCTAGCCCTGGTATGCTTTACGTTCCTTGCACTTGGAATGAATTTTGATGTCCTGATAATGAAAACCTTGCTTTTCAGATTCTTTAAACTTTAGGATACGTGAAGAGAAATGATACATAGAAAATGTTTACAAACGTTGAATCACATCGTTATCAAACAGGGACCAAAAGCAGTCACTTTTTCATCATCCAAGGCTTAATTTTATCTTCTTGACCACTCATTATTTCCGTTTTGCCTGTGAAGAAATTGAGTCCCAGAATGGTTAAATCACTTAATCAAGGCCACACAGCTATTAAGAAATAGAGTTGTACCTTCAACTCAGTTATTCACCTAATTTTCATCTTTCCATCATTTACTTTTACAGACTATACCTACACTAGGTTTTCAGAAAGGGGAAACATATATTTTAGATGCAATCTTGAGATGTTCCTTGAACTATGTCTTAAAGGAGTCAGAGTTGCATCAGTACAAGTAAAGAAGATAGGTTTTTAAAAAGAAAACAATACTCCTAGAAGCATTTCTTAGCAATCACGATAACAAAGAAAAGTTTCCCATTTTAACCTTAAAGCAAGTATTCTACTTTGCTTGTAAGTTTCTGTTCATACCTCAGTCAAATTAAATTGGTTTTTCCACATAGAAATTTGGAGAAATATCAGGTCCATTGGGATCAAGTTAAAAACAGATGTGATATAATATGAATTTTTCATGTGCCCCCAAGTGTTGTGACATTTCCAATTTTGTGACACTCAAGGGTAAGGAAAACATATCTCTTAGCATGAAACTGAAGCTCTCAGTCCCACAATTTGGTTGCTGGAGTGAGCTTACTTAGGTAGGTGGAGAACTTCAGTGAATATCTTGTGTAGAAATTTGCAAAGCTTGGACCTTTTTCTACAACTGATCATTTATGACAACCTGTTTGGGGAACAGCTGGATTTTCCTGCTTGGGGAGCAGCTGGATTTTCAAAATACTGCAATATTAACTCACTTACTTACCCATACCCACCAGTATAAATAATGTTATGCTGTCAGAGAGTTTGGCGTAACAAATCCTATTTCAGCTTTTCCTCAAATACAGGTATTAATAAAATAAAAAGACACTAAGATATCCAGATCGTCTCTCCCACAGGCCTAGTATAAGATTAATTTAGTCACTGATTAAAAAGAATATTACTGTATATTAAGTCACCCCTGAATATGGTACCTAGACATTTTGAAGGGCAGAGGGAGATTTTGATAAAGCTTTTAATGTAAACTATTACTCTTTTAGCTTTGTGTTTGTTGTGCTATGTGTGTTTTATTTGCTTGCTTTAACCAAGTAGTAAATACCAGACATACTGACCCCATACTGACCCCTTATCCTTCGGGGGACTCCCTGCAGTTGAGATACTAATTAACATTGAGATGCAGCTATGGGTCAGAAATGAAGAGCAGGGTGTTAAAACAATTATATATATTTGTTTTATATAAAGGATTATATAAATATCCTTTCACTACTTCCACTGATGATAATGGAAGTAATAATTATTTTTATAATTAATATTGTCCCTGGTTCCTGTTAGGAAGTATACTCTCCTTCCCCAGCCAAATGCCAGAATAACCATAGCATCTATTCTCCAGGAGCGATAAACCATACATGAGTGGCACAGTAATTGGTCCCAGAGGAGTTTAAGGAAATGCCATTTGGATTTACCTGTAGACAGATAATTCTATGACTCAGTGACAGAACCAAGTGTGAAATTGTGTAATTATTTAAAAGTGACCTTGGGAAGAAGCCAGGCTGTCAGGCAAGGATTGAAGAACTCTTATTTTTTTTTTCAGTAGAAAATAAATAATTAGACAGAGATTGCCCTTCTATTCCATCTGGGCATGTGAACCTACCTTGGAAGGAAACTAAGTGTCCTGTGTATCCAGTACATTGTAATAGCTCTGCATTTGTTTCACAACTGTCTTACTGAGTTCTCTGAAAGATGTCAGAGCTGACCACTTTTTTAAAATTCACACAAAAAATTAAATTTCTGTAATTGAATCCTTTCTACTTATCACTTTATCTGTGCCAGGTAATATAAAATATTGGTACTTAGTATAAATTACCTAATTTAATTCTCCTAATAATACCAGCAAAGAGCTATCAATTTGATTTTGATCTTATGAATGAAGAAGGTAATATTTATTGAAGTCATATGACTTGTTCAAAGATATTAACTCCAAAGTTTTGGTGGTCCTTATACTAATATTAACAGAATCATAATACAACCCTTATTGAAGAAATGTCTCCTAAATTTAGGAAATATTTCATGTTGGATCTTCTTTCCTTAGCCTGTAAGCCTCTTGTGATTGTCACAGGGTCCCTGTAATCTCTGCATCCCAGTCTCCTAGCAGTTCTAACCACTTTTGATTGTTTCACTTCAGGTATAGTCACAGGTTGACTACTCAAGTCCCAGCTCCTACATCTGGTAAATGTTCTGTCTCATTTCCAAGGGATAGCTTGAAATTCAAATACTTAGAAGAATTTAAAAGAGCCTTCTTTGCCCTTTGTTTAGAACAGGAGTCAGGAAACATTTTCTTTAAAGAGCCAGATAATAAATACTTTAAGATTTGCCTGCCAGCTATTCTTTTGTTGTTGTTGTTTTTACAATCCTTATAAAAATGTACAAATCTATTCTAAGATCATGGGTCATATAAAACTGAGTCATAGTTTGGCAAATGCTGGTCTAGAACTTAATATTCTTAAATGCATTTAAGCCTACTTGTGCAAGAATTTTAAGTTGTTTATCTGCCTTAGCCCAAATAAAGTCACAAGTTTAATCTCAAGGCCACATTTATTGAAACAGTTCAAACAGGTCTAACAACAATGATGACAATAACAAAATTTCACTTGTGATTATCACCTCTTTTAGTAGATTATAAAGGAGGTTTAAACCATAACCCCAGATGTCTCCGCCTTTTTAAACGTCTTGTATTCAGCAAGCACCATTTGTAGCCTCACTTGACATCTCTCCATCCCTGCCCTCTGCCACCAAAAGTCTCTCTTCTATCTGTCAAAAAGCATCTCATAGCCTCTTCTCTTCCCCTCTCTCCAGATTCTTATAGATTGGGTAATTATGTCCCCTTCATATTTCTTTTCACCTCTGTTTCTCAGAGTCTGTCCTTCCAAATCCATTGTGTACATGCACACCATGGAGTTCCCCAAGAACCTGGCAGAAAGAGAAAAGTTCTTCTCAGGGTAGTGGGAAAGGCTAAATTGGGGATCGCAGCATGCCTGGTAAGGCAAGAGAGGGAATGGGGCAGGAGACATGGGAAATGTGGTGAATACATAACACTGTTGAATTTTATTTTGCCACAAAAGAAATTATAAAGTATTTTATCTGTACCTATCTATCTATCTATATATCTATATACCTATATCTATCTCTCTCTCTCTCTCTCTACTTTTAAAATATGGAGACCATACAACATAGAAGAGACAAAAAAACTAGGTGAAATCTTGTCCAGATAAAGCTCTTAGAGGGCTGATACAGTGGACAGGGGGTCTGAGAGACCGAGGAGATCTAGATTCGAGTTCTGGCTTATCCCCTGAACAGCCAGCTCAGCTTGGATAGGTTGTTTTCTTACCTGGACTTCACATACCCCACCTGTAAAACAATGATGTTGGACTAAATGAACTTTTAGTTCCTCCACAGTCTTGTTATTCTGTCAAATCAAAAGAAATGCCTTCTTTCCTTGTCATCTAGAATATTGGAGATCCACTTTAAAAAATAGTCTTAATTTTATCAATAAAAGTGCAACAGCAAGTTGTTGCTGAGCTTCCATATACACACACGATATTTTGTTTCAGTTGCTAAAAAAATTACAGTTGTTAATGGAACAACTTGTGATGGGAGGTGAGGGATTCGATATTATTGGAGTTATTCAAGGCAAGTCTAGACATGGCTATAATATAGACTGTAGAATTATGTGAACTCACCTCTGAGAGCTCCATGTGGGATGGGTAACATACTCTGAGACGTGTCTGCCTGTCTGCCTTTCATACCTAAGTGCACATTACAGTCTTCAGATGGGTGATTATCCCTCCTTCAAGTAGTTTGGCCTGGAGATGCCATTGACTTCCTTTGCTATTTGGCTTCTGAAAATACTGGCCAAATCAAATAAAAACTAATTAAATTGGTTTTTAAAAAATGAGAGTAAATTCTCTTGATGGTTGATACCATATCCATTTATTTAATATGATGATTTACCTGTTTATTCATTTAACAAATATATCTTGGTACTTTATCTGTCTCACAATAACAAAGATGAATGAAACCATCACTAGCCTATCATGCCAAGAAAGGTAGGACTTTTAACGGTCTAGTTACTCTATGTCCCCATTACAATAACTGGTATATTGTACTCAGAACAATCTTTTGATTTTGCTTGCCTTGAAGAGTTATAAGATGGAAAAATTAGACGAATAATTACAAATAATTTGAATGCCATGAGTTACTGTGAGATATGGGCAAGGAGAAAATTAGATTCAGGATATAGAAATAGTTCAGAGGAAGAGATGGCTAATTCAGGCTGGACAAAAGGCAATAGTGAAAACTTCAAAGACGATGTAATGATCAGAGGACTTTGAACACTCAGTAGATGTTTTTATGATGAACAAGCAGAGGAGATTATTCTACCCACATGAAGGAGCAGTGAGGTCAGTTAGCAGGTTATCTGATGGGATTTGGCAGACCGTGAGCATGGGGAGTGGAGGAGAAGCAGTGTAAGAGGCAAGACACACAGAAGGGTAAGTGCCAGGCCTTAGGCTAATAGCCAGGAGAGGAAGGGCATGATCAATTTTTCTGCTAGAAAGATCCTGCTGGCTATAGAGCGAGAGGTGGACTGGAGCTAGAACAGTAAGATCCAGGTAAGTGAGTTCGGATGGTCCTGAAAGGGCCCAAATGAGGTATGATAAGGTCCCAGATGAAGACAGTGGAAGTGGTAATAGAGACAGGAGAGAAAAGTGAGATATTTAGAATCAACACAATTTCTGTGTTTCTAGAATTATTTGATAGATTATATACAGATGTGAGGGAAAATATAGATTCATATCTTGATGAATTGTTAAAAAAGTTTCACCCTCAGATTTCCTGTGTGGAATTTTGTTGACCATTTGCTGGGAGGTTTGGGGATCATGGAGTGTGCTGTAAGCATCTGGTTCTCTCAGTAACGGGGAACCATGAGAGGTTTGGGAGCACGTAAGTATTGGGATCAGAACTGTATTTTCAAAAGAGAAATTAATAACAGCATTAAAATCAGATGGGGGAATGGTATTGGAGTTAGCCTCCTCAAGTCTGTCTCCATCAAGTTAGACCAGGTTAATGGGAACCCATAAATATTTAATGCAAGGTAAAATTCAAGTATATGCTATCTAACTAATCACTTACTCAGTCATGACATATTTAGAGAATCTCTAGCCTAAAAATAGGAAGCCCCAGGGCTCACTCTGCAGGGGAATTTCTTTCTCTTTTACAGATACCTAGTGGCAATACACTAAAAGTACAGGACTGCTAGTGTGGAAAGGACTGCTTTCTGCAGATTCATACAGGATTGATGCAAGAAGAGAGGAAGTTAATTTTAAACTCATGGCAAAGGATATGTTACTGCGTACATAAGGAAAGAACAGGAACAAAGAGAGGCAGAAACAGATTTGAACCTGTCTGCTAAATGTAGTTGGGGTTAATGATATTTTCTTCTCTGGTGTGATAAATAAGAAAAAAGCAAAAGAGGAAAACTCATCATCCCAATTACTACTACATTCATTCAGCTCATTTATATGTATTTAAACATAGAGGAGTTAAAAGATAATTATCTAACTTATAAAAAGTATTGCACTAGGAAAGTAGTAAAGTTTAAAATCTTTCAGAAAAGTTAAGGAAAACTTTGGGACTGATTGCTAATTCTTTCTGTAAAACATCGACATCTATTCTAAGATTATGTATTCTCTGTCAGTTACACAGTTGTACCATTCAGTCCAGAGAAATGTATTTATAATAAAAATATATTGCATCAATTTTAATACAAATTCCTTTCATACTGAGCTAACTGTTCACCATCTGTGAGTCTCGTAGGTTTTCATTTGATGAATTTGTTGTCAGAAGTAGAAGGGTTTCAAAATGAAACACACCTAAAATTCAAATGATGAACTGGGAGTTTTGAGTCTTTGGGCTGCCTATATACTTTGGACTCAAAAACTCTTAATTAAAAATTAAGACTCAGGAGGAGGGGATATGGGGATAATAAGTATACATATAGCTGATTCACTTTGTTGTACAGCAGAAACTAACACAACAATGTAAAGCAGTTATACTCCAATAAAGATGTTGAAAAACAATTTAAAAGAAAAAAAAATTAGTAGAAATGCCTACTTTGGAGTTTTTGAGGATAAACCAGGATAATATGTGGAAAAGTTACCCCAATATTGAATAAATGTTACAAGGATGGTGGTCATAATGCTTTAGATATAAAAATTAACTAAATTCAGTGAACAAAAGAAATGCAGTTATATAATTGACGACTACACTACCAAGAAAATTATTGTACTCCAAACAAATGTGAACATATGGTTTTAGAATTATTATTCAGAATTGAAAATAGAACTACTTGAATATAACCCAAGAGTTTAATCAGCGTCAAGATAGTCTATCATTTTTAGAGGCAAGTTGGTAATTGATGGAAAAGGAGTTATGGAAAATACTTAACACTACTAAACTGTATGCATTTCTTCTAAAAAGTCTTCTCTGATTAAGTTAAAAGAAGATCCTGATTCATATAGGTCTCTCCTATTTAAAATGTAAAAGTTCGTCACTTTCCCCACTCTTTTAGCACAGGTCTCTTCAATTCACGGGCCTTATCTTCTCAGATGTAATTGTCTCCCTTATGTCTTCTAGTAAGTGATAAAACACAACATGATGTAGTAAATACTAATCCACTGTACTTCTCCAGAAGCACAAAACATAATTTACTTTTCCACCTTGGGAAATATGGAGAGGTTGGGTTATCCAATGAGCAGTTTTTAAACACACACACATACACCACTTACGCAGCTAAAAATATACTTTTTAAAACCACTGCATTAAGGCTTTAAAATATTTTAAATTTATACATCTATTTTCTAATTGTTTCAATAAAAATTTGCTGAATGTCAAACCTTGTATTTGACTATACAAATAATAAAAATTACACACTCTTCTGATTTAATTGTAAACAACAAAGTCCATAACTATTATTGCTGCTGTTACTACAACTACTATTTGTATTACCAAGATTTTTTATCATTATATTATTTAATCTTCCCAACGGTCCCATATACTGGTGAAGCAGATAAATATATGTTAAATCAGCAAAGGGAAAATGAAAGAAATATTTTGTGTATGTCTTAGCATGGGCTTTAGATTAAAAAAAAAATTAATTCCCATGAGAAACTGTGATCTGATTCAGATTTAGGTTCAAATTTACACTCCTTCTGAAGCCCCCAAATTATAAGCTGGCTAATCAAATAAGAGTTGTCCATACCGGAAGCATATGAGGGCAATTGATGAATCAAAAGTAAAATTTACCCAGAGGGCAATAATTTTCTTATTATTTCTACAGAATTTTTTTACAAATGAAACACAGATGTCAATATAAACTCACAATACAAATTACAGAACACACTGGAAATTAAAAAAAAACAAAAAACTGTGAACAAAAGTCAGCATAAATAATAAACAGAAGAAGAGATCACCCAGTTGGATGGATGGGTAAAATAACAGAATAGAAAAGGCTAACCTGGGAATTAAGAAATATAGAAGATTGGGACTTCCCTGGCAGTCCAGTGGTTAAGACTTCACCTTCCAATGCAGAGGGTGCAGGTTCGAACCCTGGTTGGGGAGCTAAGATCCCACATGCCTCACAGCCAAAAATCCAAAACATAAAACAGAAGCACTATTGTAACTAATAAAGACTTTAAAAATGGTCCACATCAAAAAAAAAAAACTTAAAAAAAATGAAATACAGAAGATAGATTGAAAAGAACTACACAGAATGCAACACAATGAGCAAATGTATAGAAACTAAGAAAGAATGATTAACAGATGTGGAGGACAAGCAAAGGTCTAATATATTTTGTTGTAGTTCTAGAAGTCAAGGATAGAGAGAATAGGGGAAAGGCAATAACTAAAATGATAATGGTGGATCATTTTTTCTATAGATTAAAGACATGAATTCTGACTTCCAGGAAACCCAGTAAGTCACAAGCAGAACCAAAAGAAATGCACAATAGGCAGATCATAAGAAAACTGCAGTATACCAAACATAAATAGAATACCTGAAAAGTACTCAAGAGAAAAGTCAAATAACTTAGGATAAAATGATAGTCTTAAATTTGACTTCTCATTAACAACCAAGGAAGCTAAAACAAGAAAGTGGGATCTCTAAAGTGCTCCAAGAAAATATGTTCTGGAGCTAAACTATTATTCAAGAATAAGAGTAAAATCAAAATAATTTTTGACAAACAGAATATGTCCCACCTACAAATAAATGCATTTCTAAAGGATGTATTTTTAAGCGTGATTTAATGAAAGAATTCTAGGTGAATAATCCCTGGAAAAGATACGAGGTGCAGGTAGAAAATAGTGATCAAAGAAAGTAGATAAGTAAGGGCTTCCCTGGTGGCGCAGTGGTTGAGAGTCCGCCTGCCGATGCAGGGGACACGGGTTCGTGTCCCGGTCCGGGAAGATCCCACATGCCGTGGAGCGGCTGGGCCCGTGAGCCATGGCCGCTGAACATGCGGGTCCAGAGCCTGTGCTCCGCAACAGGAGAGGCCACAACAGTGAGAGGCCCGTGTACCGCAAAAAAAAAAAATTGTAGATAAGTGAGTTAATTGAAATTAACTGATTATATAAAATTATTAAAAACTATTTCATTGGATGGTAACAAAAAGTTAGAAAAAACATACAGGAAGTGAAGAATATCTGAAATGGGGGATGTAGTAATAATTAAAGTATTATAACATCCTTCAGTGTTTCCAGGGGATTGCAGCTACCAATTTTAAAGTTCAAAAATACATATTAAAACATATATAAGTTGACCTCAAAGAGAATAGAAATAAAATTTATAGTTTCCCAACTAAAAGGGAGAAATGGTGTTTTATAAACAGAATAGGTTCAAAGAAAGCAGCAAAAGAGAAAAAGGAAGCATAAAGAAAGCAGAATTAATTAAAAATGTATATAACATGGGAAATATAATTCCATACACAAATAAACAGAAGTGAGAACATAAAAGGTCTTGTGTCCTTAGCTAAGGAGTTTTCCATGGAAAGTAGGGAGTTAGTGAAACCTGCAATTTTATCTCTATCTCCCTGTATGACCGTAAGTTATTTTATAAGCAGTTCTTTCTGATGCGTCAACATGGGCATGATGTATCAACATGGGCATCCTGTGGTGATGTGCCTCAGTGCTCCTAGAGACTTAAAATTAAATGGGTCTTTGAATGATCAAGATGATTAATCAGATTGGCAGCTTCTTGACGGCAAATGCAATCTTTCTTTTGGTCCTTAGTTTTGAAACTGCCATGTAACTAGTAGATATTTGTAAAAGGGTGATCTCATCTCTTTTCTAAAATTGTGTATATTTTATCCTACTGAGTTAATAAGAATTTCTAATGAACTTGTACCAAGCCAAGATTTCATGACCATATCTGTTATAGATGTCATACTAAAAATGAGAGTAATACAATATAAATAAAATTAACGTTTTTTGAGTGTTTACTATGTCTAAGACCCTGTATTAGACATACAGTATCTTTCTGAATCCTCACACCTGCTTCATATGTAATGTATATTTATTAATTCCATTTTGTAGATGAGGGACTTGAGAGATTGAAAGCCTCCTTAAGATAACACCTAAGCAGTGGCTAAGTAGAAATTCAAACTCAATCATTTTGCCTTCAGAGTTTATCCATTATGCTATACTGTTTCTCAGGCCTTCCCAAGCATATCCTTCAAGTTCAGTGAAAGTCCATTTGGCTTGTTTTTATGTTGATGAATAAAAGAACATTCAGACAATCAAAGAGAAATGACATTTTATTTGCATAGTGGAAGAGAACAGCAGCAACAAAAATCTAAGATCTGTTTGTTTAAAATGCACATATTCTGTTGTTTACTTTAGATAGATTCTTGATTGTCATTAAAAGACTGCTCCCTTTTTTTCTTTTCAGGCTTCTATTCTCTTTGAATCTGACTCTTTGCTAGGAGATAAAAGCAACCTTAAAAAAAGCTCACTATGAAAGATCAAGACTGGCATTTAATCATTTAATCAGCAATTATTTATTAGCAACCTCTTCTGTGTATATAATTGTATAGGCTCTGGAAAAAGGAATGATAAAGTTTCTCTCCTGAAGGGCTGTATTGATTAGTAGAGGAGGAAGAAGAAAGCAAGCAAGTTTACTGTCTGGCATATAGTCAGCATTTACTAAAATTTGCTGGCTGAATGAATGAGGAAGAAAGTGTTAGGGGGTATATGGGTTTCTTAGGGCTGTCTTATCAAACTACCACAAACTGGTTAACTTAAAACAATAGACATTTATTTTCTCCAGTTCTGGAGGCTAGAATCTTGAAATCAAGGTGCAGGCAAGGCTGTGCTCCATCTGAAGGCTCTATTTGAGTATCGTTCCTTGTTGCCTCATTCTAGCTTCTGGTAGTTGCCAGAAGTCCTTGGTGTTCGCTGGAATGTAGATGCAGCACTTCTGCCTCTTCCTCTGTTATCATGTAGTAAGCCCCCTGTGCGTCTAAGTGGACACTAGTCATCAGATTAGGGCACATTCTAATCAGTATGGCTTCCTCTTAACTTCATTATATCTGCAAAGACTCTATTTCCAAATGAGGTCACATTCACAGATACCAGGCTTTAGGACTTGAACATATCTTGGGGGGGGCGGGGTGCAGATGATTCAGTCCATAACAGGAGGTTATGACAAATTGGCATAGAGGACAAGGGCTCACAGTGTGTGTGTGTGTGTGTGTGTGTGTGTGTAGGGGAGGGTGAGGGATGACTTCCTAGAAAAGATGAAGCTTAGGTGACATTTGAAAAAATAAGGTTTTCCCAGGAAATGGTGGGAGATGAGGCAGGCATTGCTGGTAGAGAAAAGCACCTAAGAAGCTGTAAGTATCTAAAAACATAATTGTGGCTCCTGAGCCTCAGCCCAAGAAGTCACCACTGTGTGAAAATGTGTAAGCTATACTTTGCTTTTATTCTTTATTGTTTCAGCTGATCTTCTTATCCATAATTATATATATATGTATATTTTTCACATATATATGTATATTTTTTCATATCTAGCAATCTGTATGTAAGATTTATGGTAATGCTTGGGCATCAACTTTCAAAAATCTCCTGTCCCAGTGAGAAGCCCTTGGTACTGTCTCAAGTTCTGAGAATCAGAAATGGTAATGTTTGCACCACGCTAATGATGAAGAAGCTTTCTATGTTGAAAGTATCGACATCATTTGCACTTTCACTGTTATTGATAACTGTGCCAAGCTAAAATGTGTTGTCTTTTGGTAGTTTTAAGTGAGAAAACACTAAAATGAATCATAAGTACAAAAATTACAGGATAAAGTGCAAAATACTGCAATATCACCAAAGCAGTTAAGCTCTTAAAATAGCTCATAATTATTACGATTTTGAGCAACTATTGAGCCTTTATATATGGACTTCAAACATCTTTGATGTGAATATCATGTCCTTGGTTAATGAAAGAGATTATAAATGTTGCCATAAAATATACACTTAAAATATATCTGTTATCTGTCCAACAACATGGATTTGGAATTGGCCAAATATATTATGAATAAAGCTATATTATGGAAGGTCAAATAAATTAAGAATAAATCTATATTATGGTCCTCCATTAAAGCATGTTTTAAAGGCATATTTAATAACATAGGAAACCTTCCATTATACATTGTTGAAATTCAAAACTCTATTCACAGTTCATCTTAATTCTGAAGTAATTTGTGTGTAAAAGGAAACACCCCAAATACTGAACTATTACAAATAATTTTTATTGTGCTTGCACTGTTTCGTATTTTTCAAATTCACTGCAAGAATGAGTAATGAAAAAGTGAAACAATGAACACCTATGTGGGAACTTCATTCATTTATTGGTAACAGTGAGGAACTTCTTTGCTAATTTAATAATAAATTTCAAATACTGGAATAATATTTCCTCCATTTATTTGTGCTCTTCATGATGTAAGGGCTACAGACATGATACAGTTTTAAATTTAATCTGCTTTATTAACATTTTCTTCAGCACTTTCGTAAATCTGTACAATTATCAAAATAATAAGCCACACCCTGATTTGTAGACTTTGCTGATGTCCTTGGTGAAAATATTCCCATTGGTTTTCAAGCTACTACCACAATAATACCAAACTTGTAATTAGGAAAAGGTGCACATGTATAGATATGATAGATGTAAATAACCTCCAGGGTGTAGATAATAGTGAATTGCAGTCAAATTCTTATAAAATGATGAGTTTTGAGTACTTACCATCATATTTAATTTGAAGTGCCTATACTCAATGTTGAATAATAGCTAACAGTTAAAAAAAAAACTGACTCTCACAACTTGGTACTAGCTAGCTCCAGCACACTATTATCCAGGAGAAAAAAATATATAAGCATAGGAGACAGAAATCAGGCAAATTTTGCAACTAGTCTGCATTTTAGTTTCCTTGGTTATATTAATGTTGTCAAATTCAGAGATATTCAAGCAATTAGTGTATATACATATGGTAGAAGATAACCTAAGTACATTAATCTATCACCAACTCTGAACTCTGCTCATATAAAATTCAAACACACATATACATACATAAATATAATGTATGTTTGTGTATATATACGTATACAAACACACCTTTATACATATACAGGTAAGTATGTATTTTGCTAAAATTTTACAAAGTTACTTATGAATATAGTTAAATATCCTCCATTGTGGATAGTTAGAACAATATGGAAATTGAGGCTAGAAATAGAAAGTAAAGGTAAAATGAAGAGCAGACCAGGATATGGTTTCTTATACTTTCTCACTGTCTCCATTTCCTTATCTGTAAAATGGGCTGATAATAATAGTAATTACTTCACAGGCTGGCGGAAATGAATGAACGGGTCTGTATAGGTAAAGTGCTAAGGATGGTGCATGACACAAAGAACGTTAGAAGGAAATTAGTGTTTGTGGTGATTACTGTAATTTTGATTATTTTCTTAGAAAAAAATCCCAGAGTGAAATTGCTGTATGTTGTATTTTCCATATATTTTAACAACATTCTTTCCAGAGGGGTTGTATTAATTTGAACTTCCATTAGGTACATTTGAGAATGTTTAATAAGTGACAGTCTTTTTAATATCCTATATTGTCTTTTTATCTCAACTTTATAAATGAAAATCATAATTATTTTAAACTACAGTTTTTTATTTATCAAGTTGATATATTTAATGTATTGGCCACTAATAAAATGATTTTTCATTTATAAATTGCTGTTCCATATCTGCCCATTTTTCTATGGAAGTATAAAGATTTTCCAAAGATTTTCCTCTGTTATTCACATCAAAAGTTTAATTATTATGTATGATGAGATGTTTCCATTTTTGAGTTTCAGTTTTATTTATAGAAATTTTGAATGTGAGAAAAAGTATACATATTAAACAGTCAGATCAACCAGTATTTCCTTTATTGTTTCTTCCTTTGGTATGATCTTTATAACTGACCTTATCACTCTTGATATTATAGAACTATAACTTCTTTATATTCTAAAGGATTTGAGGGCTTTATTTTTCACATATTTTATCCAAAAATTTTTATGATGTATGAAATTCAGCTTTCGATTTTCTTTCAAATTTTTATAAATCCATATATTGACAATTCTATTCTTTCCTGCTTGATTTAAAATGTTACCTTTATCACATATTAGACCTCTAAATATAATTTTCTTTTTAACTTTCTGTTGATTTTATTATTATGCCAGTGCAATCCTTGTTCTCCTTACCTTTGCTCTGTTTTCAAAGCTCTTGTAACTTAAGTACAGAGCAGTACGTGCTAACTCTAAAGGCTGAAGTGCAATGACTGGCTAACATGGTCTCACTATAACTTTTAAAAGCGTTTCACTTAGTTGTGAGGAGGCATATGTTTTGTTTTTGTTTTTGTTTTTAATTATTTATTTATTTTTGGCTGTGTTGGGTCTCCGTTTCTGTGCGAGGGCTTTCTCTAGTTGCGGCGAGCGGGGGCCACTCTTCATTGCGGTGTGCGGGCCTCTCACTGTCGCAGCCTCTCTTGTTGTGGAGCACAGGCTCCAGACGCGCAGGCTCAGTAGCTGTGGCTCACAGGCCTAGTTGCTCCGCGGCATGTGGGATCCTCCCAGACCAGGGCTCGAACCCGTGTCCCCTGCATTGGCAGGCAGATTCTCAACCAGTGTGCCACCAGGGAAGCCCGGCATATGGTGTTTGAGGTGTTTTGGGTTTTATTTTTGCCATTGCTTTGATTTTGGTCTTATTTTTCCCCCCTGAAAATAAATATCCATCTAAGTTAGCGAATAACGATTGAGTTTTGGAAAATAGGGCATTGACTCACAACATCTGTGATGATATGCTTCTAACTTATGTTATTCATATATTTAATGTTTTAATTGCGTGGTAGAATATTTTCTGTGTAAAGTAGATATTTCATCTCAATAGAGTTTTTTTTTTTTTCCTTCCCTCAGTAGATATTTTAAGCTAAAAAGATACTTTTATATTTGGCTAAAGAGAGATAATTAAAACTTTCTTTAAAAAAGCAATATGTTAAAAAGAATTCTATTTTATAGACTCACAATTTATCATTTCTTATCTCTGTGAATTAGTCTTAGAAGCTTCTAATTCAATTAATCCTTAACCAAGTATAATACCACATGGTGACATTTTGTGTATCTCCCAGTGTGCATGGATTTAATTATGGATTTGCAAACAGATTTAGATACATCATCTCCAGCTTACCTATCCCTATTTTAGGTTTAAGATAAGTGACATTTTAGTTAATTTAAATGTCTTATATATTGATCTGCATTTGTTTGTGTAGTGTGTCTGTGTTCATGTATGTGTTTTTGCACACTTATTTATTCTTTCAAGTTACCTAGAACACCTGAAATATTTTTTGGGATGAAATATTTTTGGGGATGGGGTAAATAAATCTATGTGAGGTAATAGAAAGAGATTGGGTCTGGAAATTGAGACCTGTTCTCCACTTTATCTACTCTCTCTTTCTGGGATTCATTTCTTGAAATGTAGATACCTAGGACCACTTCAAATTCCAATAATGGTGAAATTTATTTCAGAAGGAAAATTATTGTTACATTCTTGACTATTTATGTCTTCCATATCTAGATCTGAGTTCTAGAACTCTTGAACAAACTTTATCTTGGTCATTTGCCTTTCCAGGCACTACGAACTCTAGAAGTGGGAGTTGGGACTTTTGATGATGAGTAGGTACAAACTATTAGGGAAACCTGAAAAAAAAAAAAAATATATATATATATATCTCCAAAATGTATGTGCAACACATTATATGACTAAAAGGAACATTTTCAAAATTGGAAAAAGAAGATACATTTATTATTGTTACAAGCTACATACATAATAAATTATTAAAAAAAAAAAATGAGGGCTTCCCCTAAAAAAAATATATATATATATATCTCCAAAATGTATGTGCAACACATTATATGACTAAAAGGAACATTTTCAAAATTGGAAAAAGAAGATACATTTATTATTGTTACAAGCTACATACATAATAAATTATTAAAAAACAAAATTAGGGCTTCCCTGGTGGCACGGTGGTTGAGAGTCCGCCTGCAGATGCAGGGGACATGGGTTCGTGCCCCTGTCAGGGAAGATCCCACATGCCGCGGAGCGGCTGGGCCCGTGAGCCATGGCTGCTGAGCCTGCGCGTCCTGAGCCTGTGCTCCACAACGGGAGAGGCCACAACAGTGAAAGGCCCGCGTACCGCAAAAAAAAATTAAATGAAAGCTAAAGTTTTAAAATATAGTTACTGTCACCACTTAATTGGGGAAATTATTTTTGTTTAGTTTGTTCTGCTCTAAATTAAGAAAGAAAATCTCTTCTACATGAAATAATTGTAGGGGTTGAATGAAACAGCACATATAAAGCTCCAAGCATGGGTTTTGGCACAGAAGAATGGTACTTCTTACTTTATTCTTTATCTCTGCAACTTTTTATTAAGGAACATTTCAAAAGTATACAAAAGAGACCTAAGAGAATAATGACCCCCATGTATCCATCATCCAGCTTCAACAAGAGTCAATTCATTTTGTCCCCTACTCATTTAGCATTATTTTGAAGCAAATCCCAAATGTCATATCAATTTATCTGTAAATCTTTAAGTGTGTCTCTGAACAATATCTTCTTTATATAAAAACAATCCAAATAATATTATCACATCCAATTAGTAATGATTTATTGGCAGTTGATCCAATCAGATGCAAACCCAGTTCTGCACACTAGAGGAGAAAGTAAGAGCAGAAGATGATCATAAGTAATAAATCTCTATTTTCTTTTTTTTTAACACCTTTATTGGAGTCTAATTGCTTAAATATCTATTTTCTCATAATGTGTGTGTGTATATATATATATATATATTTTTTTTTTTTTTTTCTTTCTGTTTTATACTTTTTAAAAATGGGACATGGTACCTAAATCCCAGAGCAGTCAAATGGTTAGGTCAGTTATGAGCCTAGAGAAAAAGTACTCACTTTGTGACACTCAGGTCAGTCCCTTCCCTATTTCACTCTAACACTTACATTTTAGGAACTGATCAATTTCCCACTGTACAGTGGAAAACACACTATTTGTAATAGTTACATTTTGTAAAGTAGCCATGAACACTGAATTAGTGAACAATGAACCATTGTTCCTAAAGGAAATACAGGATTAGGTTCCTGCAAACCTCTGGTCACAGCAGTTTTTGCTAAGTGATCAATACCTAACCTTGTTTTATGTGTGTTTCTGTTTAAAGACATCTTATCTAATATACACATTTGTTGATTAACTAACATTTACCTCATGGCCAGGAGCGCTATAATTCATGCCTGAATAAAGCTTCTCTGCTACATGTATTTTCTCCAGAAGGCACATCTCAGCTTTCTTGCCCTTAGGGACACTAGCTAGCCCTTCAGCACTGCCCTTGGGACCCATTTTAGACAGTGAAATCACCTACAGAAAATCACATAAAGGTCTAAAATGTAGCACTAAATGTGCCAGGCAAAGGACACTTGTGTACAGTGCAAGAGCTGAAACGAGAAGGAAGAGCACCACCTTGTTTGACCTTAGCTGGGAACTCACATGTCATACAACTCAAATGTTTCACTGTTCCGCACATGTACATGAAAGCCCCAAATTATTGATCTTGGGGTTGCAAATATGCTTTAGTAAGCAGGTAAATTTGCAAAAATGGAATCCTTGAATAATGAAGATTGATTTTACGTACACTTATATATAGATATACATTTAGAACTTAAAAATTAACCTTAGAGAATAATAATAATAGATTAAGGAACTTAGGGGGCAAAGTAGGGGAAAAGTACATGGCAGAATGACAATAGATAATCTTTCAAAACTGAGCACTGAGGGAAATAAAGTAGGTTGAGATAAACACATCTGGAATTTTTAAGTGGCATCCCTGAGTCTGTTGATGAGGAGGGAGCTGGAATGTCTGGAGTGTGATGTGGTGGAGGAGAGCACAGAACTCTGCTATGTGGCTATGTCCTGACCTGCCCTCGCATGTATTCATCACAGCAGAGTTATTACTGTGTATGCCTGCGGCTTGCACACTGAAATTGCTCCTTCAGTTCTGCCAAACTAGTATTTCCTAAAGACTGTTCAAAGCTTTCACCAACTTGACTGTCTAAGCTTTTATTTCGCGGATCAGAGTGAACAAGTAATTTTCAATGGGACCAAGAGAATTTACGTGATAATTCAGAAATTGCTTATCAGTCAATAAACACTAGAGAATAAAACAGCTAGTCACTGCAGTAAGGATTTTTTTTTCATGAAGACATTATATCTTTAGGTATGTAATTAAGGATTAAAATGAAACAACCCTTAAATAGGACAGACTAACTTCTGAGAGATAATGCCTGGACTTCACTGTGGAAAAGCCAAACCCACAGTAACTGTAGCCTTTGAAGATAAGGACCACGGATATAATCCACTTGACTTATAATGATCTTACAAAGCCATTGGGCCTCATTTTATCTTTAATGTTATTGGGAGAGAAAGCAGTGGCCGTACAAACTGCCCCAGCCCTTAAAACTAACTTTTGAACAGAGCAAAATTTTGAGGCTGAGGACAGGAAACATGGAGGAGGTGATCATTAGACTGATGAATTCCAAACGATCTAGCCCTGAAGCTTCTGTTTCATGGGGTGACGACTCGAAAATGTTGAGGATGTCTTTCCTGGAGATCTTCAAAGGCTCTTTCCTTAATTAATCTAATTCTTTGGTCGAGCCATTAATTTTGCCGTTAAGAATAAGGGGTATTTTATCTCATAAGAAACTCCACAGTCATGAAGCAACAACTTGATGCGATTAAAACAAGGTCTTTCCATGATAGACTCAGCTGAGGAATTTGGGTAAATGCTAATTCTGTGATTTTCATATTTCAGTGATTTGGCTCTCTTATCAGTTCCCGTTATGCTGACTTTGTTCATGGAAATGAAAAGAAAATGAGGGATTGCAGTTCAAGTTTCCTCTGAATGTGATGGCTGCCTTCTGTGAGAGTCATCAGGAAGTCATCTCACTCAAATTTTGAAAACTGACTAGAATCCATAATTATTCATGTCCGAGGCCCATGCTCTTCTGAGGACCCGTGCATGCCTTTCACTTAGTCAGAGGGAGTCCGTGCTTCTTTTCTTCTATCTCTAAACATTCCCAATAGAGGGAGCTAGTGAACTGCCCAGGTTATTTATGCTTGTTTCTAGAGTATTCTGAGCATGTAAGAGGACTGGAACCATCCCAATGTGATGATATGAGGAGGTGGGACCTTTGGGAGGTAATTAGGTTTAGATGAGGTCATGAAGTTAGAGTCCCAATGATGAGATTAGCTCCCTTCTGAAAAAAGGAAGAGACACCAGAGCTTTCTCTCTGTCATATGTGGACATGGCAGGAAGGCAGACATCTGAAAGTCAAGAAGAGAGCCGTAACCCAGAACCAAATCTGCTCCCATCCCATCCCACTCCCTGCTCCCATCTTTGCATCACCTTCCCATCTGTGTGAGTTTAATCTCTCTATGCCTGTCTGTAATAAGGACACTAGTGATAATATTAGGACCCATTCATATAATCCAGGATAGTCAGTCCATGCCAAGATCCTTAATCACAATGTGTGGAAAGACCTTTTTTCTTATAAGGTAATTTGTAGGTTCCAGGGATTTGGACTAGATATCTTCGAGTGGCCATCATTCAGGTTATAGTACTGTTCTCACTTAATTCCAGCCTATCTCTATTTTGTTGGCTGCCCTTGTCTCTTTTCCCTCCACTTCTCTCTTCTTAGCAACCTCTTCCAAGGACTGTCTGAGGAAAGCTGAATTCTTCTCCTTCTGTTATACAAAACAAGTGAACTCTCCTCTATCCTTAGTTTCAAAAACCCATCTGTTGAATACTTATCAAAAAGTTCATATGAAAACAAAACCAAACAAGAATAATAAACAAAAACCTATTTAACAGAGACCATGATCTCCACCAAGTTATTTTTCTATTATGACAAAAGAATTGTGTTATTTTACTTACATTATCTCTTAGAAACTCATGACAATTTAAAAATAATTGCAGTATTTTAATATTCTCATGACAATTCTGAATGAAGTATTAGTTTCACTATTTTAAGGATGAGGTAACTGGCCTCAGAAAGATCAGGCGATTGTGCAAGGTGGTACAGCTAGGAAAGGTCAGACCTAGACTTCTAAAGCATTGCTACCTGACTCCAAGGCCTTGTTTTATAACTAAGCTTTACTATCCCTTGTGATTTAGTTTGCGACTCTGTTACAAGAGATAAATGTATCGTTAACCATATATTACTTGAAATGTTAAATGAAGTAAATCAGATAAAAGGACTCTTTAGCATAAATTATAAAACTTTATGCTAAAGTGACCATGATTACCTTCATGATCACCACCAATGCCACCATCACTGCTACCACCACCACTATCATTAATAACACTTCCTTATCATCATCACTACCATCACCATTGTCACTATCATCACCATCATCGCTATCATCACCGTTGTCTCCACAATGACTATTACCACCATTACCACGAGCTCCATCATCACTCTCACCACTGCTATCATTATCGTGACCGCTACTAGTAACACTGCTGGTACCATGAGTACTAGTACCACTAATGTTACTACTACCATTATCTCTAGTGGTATGTTGGAACTGGCTCATTCCAGCTCATGAAGTATGACTTGAAATATGAGTGTTATCCTCTCTTCTTAACTCTGCATTCACTGATATCACAGTGGTAGCTCAAAATAGACTATGGTAGGGGTATTTATCCCAGGAAATTTAGTGAATACTGAAAACCAGTGATGTTTGTCTTCTAGCACACCAAGAATCCCCACAACCACCACTACTACTATCACCAATACCACCATCATTACTGCCACCATCATCACCCCCCCACCCTAACTACCACCATCATCTCATTCTCAGTGCCATCTATGCATTGTTAATATAACCATCTAAAAGATTAAACTTTTAAAACATATATTTTGCAAATGAATCAGCATGTGATTGTGGTAATCATTTAGGTGTTTATGCATAAGGAAATAATGTAAATGTTGGCTTTGATTCATAAGCCCTGTGTGAGAGCATTATGGAACATGGGATGGGGGGAGGGCCCGACGGGGCAAGTTTCAAGCTTAGCCTCCTTCTTGGCTGTAAAACATGCTGTGAGGTTTGCTGGGTTTATAAAACAGGCAAAGTCTATCCACACCAAATCCATTAAAACAATCCTGCTGGCACTCTATTATTTTCACATGAGTTAAGCTGCAGATTGCTTGAAATACATTCATCTCTGGGAATAGGAGAGAACGATGAGTAAAGCTGACAAGTCTACAGGCCAGGGGAGGGTTGAGGCGTGAGTAAGGAAACTCCTCTTTTCTTACAGTATTGGACTGGGCTAAGAAGTGAGTTGACTGTGGCTTTAGGATGCTGCAAATGAAAATTCTTCAGTCTTTCCTTAGAGAGAAAAGGGAATAGAAAGCAAACAAGAGGATACATAATATTTGCTAAACACTTATGAACTCTGTCTTTATAACAACACTGTATAAATGACATTATTTACATCTTACTAATAAATGGACTGAAACTAAGAGAAGTAAAGTTATTATACATGGCGTGGTGCGGTTTTCTGGTTGAAACCCTGCTTTCCTACTGCATCTTACTACCTCATAGACAAGAGGAACGAGGATATCCAGTAAGACTTAACAGGTACAAAAAACAGTGTGATCTTTTCATTTGTATCTCTTTATATTATCAAAACAAACTTGTAAATTATGCATTATCTTTATTTTACAGTTCAGAAAATGGAGATTTAAAGAAATTAACTTACTTGTCCAAAGGAAATCAGCTGATAAGAGCCAGAATCAGGATTCAAATTCATAGTGCAGTATTCTAAACGTCTTCTCCTTACCCCGGACTTTGGGGACAATAGTACGTGTACCTTTAGGAAGAATTTAGTCATACTCTTTTATGAGATGATGTAAAATGTCCTTTGCTCAGCGGCCACCTAATGCTTCTATTTTCATGTCATTGACAATTTTCTTTGTTTAGGTTTGTTTTGTTTGTTTCTTTCATTAATTGCTTGAGCTAATATCAGTTTCTGTTGTGAGAGTGCCTTTCAGGTTGCTTATTGAATAACACCCTCCTTGCAGATTGCCTGCACTTAATCCAATCTATTTGAAATCTGGAGCTTTATTCACTATTGTGCACATTAAGATAAATTAATTAGTTGACATTTTGGGGTTCTTTTTAGACAATGTCATTTATTGTCCTAATTATTTAGGTCTTCCTAACCCTCTTTTAAAGCCACGTATTGATTCTAATTACTGTTCCTTGGGTGACTATTGTCTAATGTCTTGATAAATGCAATCTCGTGACCATTTATCTTGAATTTTCTCTATTTACCTGAAGCAAGATTTTTTAAGTGACTCATCTTCCCTTTAATCAGCTGTCACCTTTTGTATAATGCCAGTAGGAGAAATAAACTGACAGTAATCTCATGGTGAGAGGCACTAGAAACAATTTAATCCTAGACTAAGGAATTCCCAGCTGCTTCTAATGTGCGTGCAAGATGAGGTTTAACAAGAACTCTCTTTTTCCTATACCCTCCGTATTTCTTCAGTTTATTCCTTTTCCTCTACTTTTACTGCGCCTGACTTCGAGAGACTCTTACTTTCCTTCACGTGGAGTCCACATTATTACTCAATAGGGTCTTCATATGCATTTGTATTCGGTCAGGTTTACAGCATGACCAAGCTGTATGTTCAGTCTTGAACCTTCTCTGTGAAAGAGAAGGAAATGGTGATGTAACTGGAATGAATGCTTGCGTTACTTCTTCCTGTACCATTTACAGTTACTTAGATGCCAACTGTTCTGACTTAGGCACTGTCCTCTGTGCAGAAGAAACAGAGAATGCTATCACAGAGAGTATGACAGATACATAAACAGTACTTCATTACAGTGTAACCAGCACTGAAACCATTCAAGTTAGTCGTTTTATAAAGACAGATGTCAAGTGAGGGCTAATTTACTTTGTCAGTTTATGGAGTGTGATGCATATGGGAGGGTTTAGGAGGCTAATAAGGCAAATTTTTAGATCCTTTCTGAAACAGACTCACAGACTGAGAGAACGAATTTATGATTACCAGCAGGGAAGGGTGGGGGGCAGGGAAAGATTGAGACTGACATGTACACACTGCTATATTTAAAATAGATAACCAACAAGGACCTACTGTATAGCACAGGGAACTCTGCTCAATATTATGTAACAACCTAAACAAGACAAGAATTTGAAAAAGAATAGATACATGTATAGGTATAACTGAATCACTAACACAACATTGTTAATCAACTATACTCCAATATGAAATGAAAATTTTAAAACAAGGGCATCCCTGGTGGTGCAGTGGTTGAGAGTCCACCTGCCGATGGCAGGGGACACGGGTTCGTGCCCCGGTCTGGGAAGATCGCACATGCTGCAGAGCAGCTGGGCCCATGAGCCATGGCCGCTGAGCCTGCACGTCCGGAGCCTGTGCTCTGCACCGGGAGAGGCCACAACAGTGAGAGGCCCGTATACTGCAAAAAAAAAAAAAAAATTTTTAAAACAAGACAATAGGCCCAAAATGGAGTTGCCTATGCTAAGCTCCATGTCACCAACCTGAGACTTGACTTAATTACAGTTTTGTCTCCCCCAGAAATGCAGCCTTTAACCAGTCAATCAAGAATCATCTGATCAGCATTAGTTAGGTAATCTGCCTGGTAGACCTCTGCCATCCCCTAAAGGAAAGTAAACTTGCAGTAATCAACCCTCTTTTTGCCCCATGTAGCTTCCTTGTTCCTGCTCCCATCTGCCCTATAAACGTCTTTCATTTTGTACAGCTCCTTGGGGTTCCTTTCTGTCCAATAGATTGGATGCTGTCCAATTTATGGCTTATTGAAAAAGCCAATAAGCACTTTAAAGTTTACTCAGCTGAATTTGGTTTTTTAACAGGTTTGTTTCTCAAGCCCACTTTTTTTTAATGGACATTTATCATAGGACTTCCAATGTTTTATTTTAAAAAGTAATGATGTTTCTAAAATATCTATTATCTATTAAAAACCCACTTAATAAAAAGGACTTTGAATAAAAAATTAGCACAAACATTCATAGAGAACAAAAAGATAGTTTATATATATATATATATATATATATACATACACAGACACATTATATTATTGTAAAATTCATTTTCTTCAGATTTGTGAAAACTTATTTGTGGATCAGCATTTGGAAACCACTACAGTAGACTAATAATTGACTTGGGACAATTAGCCAGGTACTATGCTATTTAATATACGTCCTTCCTTATGGGGAGAGCCACCACTCAGAGGGTGCTCATGTGTTAGCACAAATGGCTGACTCCTGGGGTTGGGGGCTGTGTTGTGATGCTCTGTGCTTGTTTACATATAGGCCAACTATTTCTAATTAGTGTTTATTTCTTGTGGGGGTGGGAGGAGTCATGGAGGTGGGAGTGTGGAGCCAGACTTCTTTTCTTTAAGAATGGATGGTCCGGGTCAGAGAGTGGAGCTCCTACAATTAGAATTAGAAATACCAGCTTTCCCCTCTGGTTTATTGGGAGGAGGAAATAAAACTTACCAAGTGCCCCACCAAGCCTCCGAATATAAAGTCCTATTTCACATACTTATTGCCTGCTGTGGTCTGAATTTCCATTTAAATATAATTATTAAAACCGTATGGGTTTGGGCTTCCCTGGTGGCGCAGTGGTTGAGAGCCCACCTGCCGATGCAGGGGACACGGGTTCGTGCCCCGGTCCGGGAAGATCCCACATGCCGCGGAGCGGCTGGGCCCGTGAGCCATGGCTGCTGAGCCTGCGCGTCCGGAGCCTGTGCTCTGCAACGGGAGAGGCCACAACAGTGAGGGGCCCGCGTACCGAAAAAAACCCAAAAAACAAAAAAAAACATATGGGTTAAAGGGTTGAAGGGAGTCTCAAAATGGAAGTATGTAAATTGCAGCAACCTTGGCCTTTTGCATTTGTCTGAGTCTCCCCCAAGCTTCCCTCTGTGCCTTTTACAGTGTGCTTTCCCATGCTGCTGCCCCCACCAGGACACAGGCCAGCCCCATCCCTCCCTGCAATCCTGCACTCCAGCTCTGAGCGGTAGAATAGAGTGAACTTAGCTCTCTAGGTCCTAGTGGCTCTCCAGTCATGCCTTAGAATCATTTTAAGCTCTTCTCCTTAATGAGAAGTCTTTTCTAGTTTCTTTCCCCACCACCAGGTAAAATTACCACTGACTCCTGTGTGTACCCAATGTGTCCTGTGCTAACTTCAGTCAAAAAAGCTCTCTCACATCACAAATCCATTTAGTTATTTGCTCTACTAGATTATGACCTACTTGAAGGCAAGGAATAATTACTCATCTCTGCCTGACATATTCAGAACATGGCTATTGAATGACCAGATACTAACAGAAACTTGATTTAAGCTATAGTGTTAAGTTATGCAATAATTAACTGGCTTTCTAACATAGATTAAAAAGGGTTTATTAGGAGTCCTCAATCCCACTATTAGAAATCATGTGTATGAGCTCTCTTACAGGCCATTCAAATTTTATGTAAGATAATTAATTGAGACTGTTCCTAACTAGAGTCATATATGCCATGAAATTGTCTTCTTGAGTTAGGATTACATGATTAAAACGAACAAACAAAATCCCACAAAACAGGAAAAACAATAATATTGAGTACTAACTAGATGCTTGTTCCATAATGGTACTAACATCTTAATGTTTCGGCATTGTGAAGGCACAGCTTTTGGTGTCAAGAACTACTTTTGGAGACTCTAAAGTAACGCTAGCACTTTTATATATATAGAAATGGTAATGTGAATTTTTAATATAAATTTCTGACTGTTTTTCATATGAAATTCTATCACAGTTTATCTCTTGGAACTTTATTTTTATATAATGTCATAGACATAGATAATGTGTAAATCTGAGCTGTCCAGTATAGGTCCATATATATCAATACGTGGTTACTGATGACTTGAAGTGTAGTCTGAACTAAGAAGTGTTGTAAGGATGAGCTATATACAAGATTTTGAAGACTTGGTACAAAAAATGTAAAATACACATTATCATTTTTTTATTGATTATATGTTAAATGATAATATTTAGGACATATTGGGTTAAATTAAAATTAAATTCACTGTTTTCTTAACTTGACTACTAGAATATTTAAAATTACATGCATGCCTCACAGGTGTGACTTATATTTCTCTTGGACAGGGTTGTTCTAGATAGACTATGTATATGAGCCAAGTTATGACTCCATGTTGAATTGAAACTTGAGTGCAAGCACAGAGGGTGACAGTATTTAACATCACTAACACACGTTTATTTAGAATCCTCCATACACCAACCACTGTGAAAAGCATTGGAAATGCAGGTTTGAAGTAGGCAGTCATGGTCCCTGCTGTTATAATATATAACTTGGTGAAGAAGACACATATCAAACAAAGAATTATTTGAATACCTAATATACCAATGTGGCGCTTGTTACAGTGAGGGGTATGAAGAAGTATATAAGTCAAAGCATCCAGCTTCAAAGAATTTTCAAAGTAGTCAAATCCATTTCCTAACAAAAAGTGAAAACATTTGTTACACAGTGTATTTTTTCTCATTTGCAATTTTTCTCCTTGAATATTTATATTTAACCACAGCTCTTTGAGAAATGATACATTCTAAGTATTCTAGAAATCTTAGCCTTTACTTAATCTCTGTGTGACCTTGGTATGTCAGCTTGCTGCATTGGAAAGATCACTAGATTGGACATGCAGAATCCTGAACTCTAGGCTTAACTTCATCATGAGTCAGCTATGCCTTTTTGGACAACTGCGTTCTTTCTTTCACCTTAATCACCTATCTCTAGCAAAAGGGAGTTGGTCTAGGTGATGTCTATAGCTTTTAGAGTGTTTGTTGTTACAAGTGGAATCCTCAACTTGGTTAAATACTGGGGATTAATTATGGACACAAGGACTTGAAAAGTTCAGAATCCTTCCAACCTCCCCAAATCTACAAGAATTGGTCCAGCAGCTTAACCAAGGACCCCGCTTGCCTCCATCTTTCTACCTGCTCACTTCGCTTTGAAGCTAATTGATCCTAAAATGGCTTCCAGCATCATTCCATTCATACAACCAACATGAGAGAGTGATGTTTGCCTCAACATTCTCAGCACAAGTTCTTATAGTAGATTCTCTGGTTGGAGGAGCTTAGATGGCATGCCCGTCCCTAAACCAAACTCTGTGGGTAACATAACACCCTAATGGGCTTAGTTTAGTTTATGTTTCACCTATGAAGGGAGGAATGAATTCAGTTTTGTTTTGTTTTTACTGAAACCACATCAATCACTAAATAGAAATTGTAACTATTATGAGAGGGAAAGGGAGAAGTGTTTGATGTGAAGACAATTCATAAATGCTCCACCTGGCACCTGCAAAATCTTGATCAAATTGTTTTAGCTCTGTTATTGCAATATCTCATCTGCAAGATGATAAGAATAACATTGTAATCAACGTACAGGCTTATCGTGAAGCAGAAACAAAAAAGCAAGAGCAAAAGTTCCTAGCACAGTTACCACAGGCATCTCTATAAAACTTTACAGGCACACTTTCATTCTTCTAGTCGATGAGTGGCAAAGTCCCACATTTCCCCATTCCTTACTATATCTATCTATAAACTGTAAGTATGAAATCTTATCTTATTCTGAGAACTCTTATGAGAATTCACAGGTAACAAATATGAATTGTGTGAAACTTTTTATACATCAACATAATTTCATTTTTTTTCTCTCAGAAGCTTAACTGCATTGGCCTGGATGTTTGTTTCAGTGTAACTTAATGTCTAAACATGTATCAGTTTCCCTACATTGACTAATTGCCATTTCCAGGGGACACATCCTGAGAAAAATGTTTTCACACTGTTCTGCAAACATGTATTGATTTATCCTTCTGAACTTCCTTGTAAACAACTTATCAAGCCTTCCAAATTCAGACTGTCATTAAGAGTACAAACAGCATAGTAATTTTTAAAACTGCTGACGTAGGGTAAACACTGAGCATAAACATGCACGCCTTTCCCTGTATCTGCATACACACAGTTGATACACAAACATGTGATCCAAATTACATTGTTACAAAAATACCCAGAAAATGCAGGTTAGTTTTCTCTGAATTCTGTAAATGAGCTTCAATTACATGTATTACTACCCATGGTGAGTCTATTTCAAAATGTCTTTGAATTCATCTACACTGAGATGACCCAAGAACTCTTCAACTCAATATGTGCAAAAGAAAAATCAAGTTTGTGCCTCTGTTACCTGATTTTTCTTTCACATTGCTTATTTCTGTTAAAGAAACCTCTATTCTAGGTTTTGAGGTCTCAGAATTATCATTAATTATCATTAACACTTTTCTTTTTCTTATAATAATCACCTTAACCACTATACCATATATAAAAAAGCTATTTCCATTTCCTCATCATGAGTGCTACTTTCCTGGCATGTATATTGTCCATGGATGCAGGTTTATATAATGCCTCTGAGTCTGATGTCTCTTTGCTGATCTCTCTCCCTGACTGACCTCTTTGAAAACTGTGCCTGACTCAGCTTGATGTCCGCAGCTTTTAGCAGAGTTTCAAACACAGAGTATATGCTCATTAAATATTTGTTAAACTGAAACAACATCTGCTTTATCCAAGTGCTCCAGTCTCTCCCCATTAAAATACCAAACTAGATCTTGTTGTTTGATTAATTCCATCAAAGAACATCTCATTCATGTTATTCTTTTTTAAAAACATCTTTATTGTTAGTATAATTGCTTTACAATGGTGTGTTAGTCTCTGTTTTATAACAATGTGAAGCAGCTATGCATATAGATATATACCCATATCTTCTCCCTGTTGCGTCTCTCTCCCACCCTCCCTATCCCAGCCCTCTAGGTGGTCACAAAGCACCGAGCTGATCTCCCTGTGCTATGCAGCTGCCTCTCACTAGCTATCTATTTTACATTTGGTAGTGTATATATGTCCATGCCACTCTCTCATTTCGTCCCAGCTTACCCTTCCCCCTCCCCATGTCCTCAGGTCCATTCTCTACATCTGCATCTTTATTCCTGTCCTGCACCTAGGTTCTTCAGAACATTTTTTTTTCCTTTTTTAGATTCCATATATATGTGTTCGCATACAGTATTTGTTTTTCTCTTTCTGACTTACTTCATTCTGTATGACAGACTCTAGGTCCACCCACCTCATTACAAATAACTCATTTTTGTTTCTTTTTATGGCTGAGTAATATTCCATTGTATATATGTGCCACATCTTCTTTATCCATTCATCTGTTGATGGACACTTAGGTTGCTTCCATGTCCAGGCTATTGTAAATAGAGCTGCAATGAACATTGTGGTACATGACTCTTTTTGACTTATGCTTTTCTCAGGGTATATGCCCAGTAGTGGGATTGCTATGTCATATGGTAGTTCTATTTTTAGTTTTTTAAGGAACCTCCATACTGTTCTCCATAGTGGCTGTATCAATTTACATTCCATCCAACAGTGCAGGAGGGTTCCCTTTTCTCCACACCCTCTCCAGCATTTATTGTTTGTAGATTTTTTGATGATGGCCATTCTGACTGGTGTGAGGTGATACCTCACTGTAGTTTTGATTTGCATTTCTCTGATGATGAGTGATGTTCAGCATCATTTCATATGTTTGTTGGCAGTCTGCATGTCTTCTTTGGAGAAATGTCTGTTTAGGTCTTCTGCCCATTTTTGGATTGGGTTGTTTGTTTTTTGATATTGAGCTGCATGAGCTGCTTGTAAATTTTGAAGATTGATCCTTTGTCAGTTGCTTAATTTGCAAATATTTTCTCCCATTCTGAGAGTTGTGTTTTCATCTTATTTATGTTTCCCTTGCCCTGCAAAAGCATTTAATTTTCATTAGATCCCAGTTGTTTATTTTTGTTTTTATTTCCATTTCTCTAGGGGGTGGGTCAAAAAAGATCTTGCTGTGATTTATGTCTTAAAGTGTTTTGCCTATGTTTTCCTCTAAGAGTTTTATAGTCTCTGGCCTTACATTTAGTTCTTTAATCCATTTTGAGTTTACATTTGTGTATGGTGTTAGGGAGTGTTCTAAGTTCATTCTTTTACATGTAGCTGTCAGTTTTCCCAGCACCACTTACTGAAGAGGCTGTCTTTTCTTCATTGTATATTCTTGCCTCCTTTATCAAAAATAAGGTAACCATATGTGCATGGGTTTATTTCTGGGCTTTCTATCCTGTTCCATTAATCTATATTTCTAATTTTGTGCCAGTAGCATGCTGTCTTGATTACTGTAGCGTTGTAGTATAGTCTGAAGTCCGGAAGCCTGACTGCTGCAGCTCCAATTTTCTTTCTTAGTATTGCTTTGGTTATTCAGGGTCTTTTGTGTTTCCATACAAATTGTGAATTTTTTTGTTCTAGTTCTGTGCAAAATGCAATTGGTAGTTAGACAGGGATTGCATTGAATCTGTAGATTGCTTTGGGTCATATACTCATTTTCACAGTGTTGATTGTTCCAATCCAAAAACATGGTATATGTCTCCATCTGTTTGTATCATCTTTTTTTCATCAGTGTCTTATAGGTTTCTGCAAAAAGGTATTTGGTCTCCTTAGGTAGGTTTATTCCTAGGTATTTTATTCTTTTGGTTGCAGTGGTAAATGGAAGTGTTTCTTTAATTTCTCTTTCAGAATTTTCATCATTAGTGTTTAGGAATACAGGAGATTTCTGTACATTAATTTTGTATCCTGCTACTTTGCCAAATTCATTGATTAGCTCTAGTAGTTTTCTGGTAGAGTCTTTAGGATTCTCTATGTATAGTATCATGTCATCTGCAGACAGTGACAGCTTTACTTCTTTACCAATTTGGATTCCTTTTATTTCTTTTTCTTCTCTGATTGCTGTAGCTAAAACTTCCAAAAATATGTTGAATAATAGTGGTGAGAGTCGACAACCTTGTCTTGTTCCTGATCTTAGAAGAAATGGTTTCAGTTTTTCACCATTGAGAAGAATGTTGGCTGTGGGTTTGTCATATATGGCTTTTATTATGTTGAGGTAAGTTTTCCCTAAGACCCTCTGGAGGGTTTTTATCATACATGGATGTTGAATTTTTTGAAAGCTTTTTCTGCATCTATTGAGATGATCATATGGTTTTTCTCCTTCAGTTTGTTAATATGTTTTATCACATTGATTGATTTGTATATATTGAAGAATCCTTTCATTCCTGGAATAAACCTCACTTTATCATGGTGTATGATCCTTTAATATGTTGTTGGATTCTTTTTGCTACTATTTTGTTGAGGATTTTTGCATCTATGTTCATCAGTGATATTGGCGTGTAGTTTTCTTTCTTTGCAACATCTTTGTCTGGTTTTGGTATCAGGGTGATGGTGGCCTCAAGGAATGAGTTTTGGAGTGTTTCTCCTTCTGGTATATTTTGGAAGAGTTTGCGATGGATAGGTTTTAGCTGTTCTGTAAATATTTGATAGAATTTGCCTCTGAAGCCATCCAATCCTGGGCTTTTATTTGTTGGATGATTTTTAATCACAGTCTCAATTTCAGTGCTTGTGATCGGTCTGTTTATATTTTCTATTTATTCCTGGTTCAGTCTCAGAAGGTTTTGCTTTTCTAAGAATTTGTCCATTTCTTCCAGATTGTCCATTTTATTGGCATATAGTTGCTTGTAGTAATCTCTCATGATCCTTTGTATTTCTGCAGTGTAAGTTGTTACTTCTCCTTTTTCATTTCTAATTCTGTTGATTTGAGTCTTTTCCCTTTTTTTTCTTGATGAGTCTTGCTAATTGTTTATCAATTTCGTTTGTCTTCTCAAAGGACCAACTTTTAGTTTTATTGATCTTTGCTATTGTTTCCTTCATTTCTTTTTCATTTATTTCTGATCTAATTTTTATGATTTCTTTCCTTCTGCTAACTTTGGGTTTTTTTTTTTTTATTATTATTCTTTCTCTCATTGCTTTAGGTGTAAGGTTAAGTTGTTTATTTGAGATGTTTCTTGTTTCTTGAGGTAGGATTGTATTGCTATAAAAGTCCCTCTTAGAACTGCTTTTGCTACATCCCATAGGTTTTGGGTCATTGTGTTTTCATTGTCATTTGTTTCTAAGTATTTTTTGATTTCCTCTTTGATTTCTTCAGTGGTCTTCTGGTTGTTTAATAGTCTGTTTTTAGCCTCCATGTATGTCTCTTTTTTACAGTTTTTTCCCTGTGATTGATATCTAGTCTCATAGCATTGTGGTTGGAAAGATACTTGATATGATTTCAATTTTCTTAAATCTACCAAGGCTTGCCTTGTGACCCAAGATATGATCTATCCTGGAGAATGTTCCTTGAGCACTTGAGAAGAAAGTGTATATTGTTGTTTTTAGATGAAATGTCCTATACGTATCAATTAAGTCCATCTTGTTTAATTTATCATTTAAAGCTTGTGTTTCCTTATTTATTTTCATTTTGGATGATCTGTCCATTAGTGAAAGTGGGATGTTAAAGTCCCCTAGTATTACTGTGTCAACTGTAGAATTCCCTTTTTATGGCTGTTAGTATTTGCCGTATGTATTGAAGTGCTCCTATGTTCAGTGTATAAATATTTACAATTGTTTTATCTTCTTCTTGGATTGATCCCTTGATCATTATGTAGTATCCCTCTTTGTCTCTTGTAATAGTCTTTATTTTAAATTCGATTTTGTCTGATTTGAGAATTGCTACTCCAGCTTTGTTTTGATTTCCATTCGCATGGAATATCTTTTTCCCTCCCCTCACTTTCAATCTGTATGTGTCCCTAGAACTGAAGTGGGTCTCTTGTAGACAGTATATATATATGGGTCTTGTTCTGTATCCATTCAGCCAGTCTATGTCTTTTGGTTGGAGCTTTTAATCCATTTACATTTAAGGTAGTTATCGATATGTGTGTTCCTATTACTGTTTTCTTAATTGTTTTAGGTTTGTTATTGTAGGTCTTTTCATTCTATTGTGTTTCCTGCCTAGAGAAATTCCTTTAGCATTTTTTGTAAAGCTGGCCTGGTGGTGCTGAATTCTCTTAGCTTTTGCTTGTCTGTAAAGGTTTTAATTTCTCCATTGAATCTGAATGAGATCCTTGTTGGGTAGAGTAATCGTGGTTGTAGGGTTTTCTCTTTCATCACTTTAAATATGTCCTGCCACTCCCTTCTGGCTTGCAGAATTTCTGCTGAAAGATCAACTGTTAACCTTATGGGGTTCCCTTGTATGTTTTTTGTTGTTTTTCCCTTGCTGCTTTTAATATTTTTTCTTTGTATTTAATTTTTGATAGTTTGATTAATATGTGTCTTGGCATGTTTCTCTTTGGATTTATCTTGTATGGGACTCTCTGTGCTTCCTGGACTTGATTGACTATTTCCTTTCCCATATTAGGGAAGTTTTCAACTATAATCTCTTCAAATATTTTTTTCAGTTCCTTTCTTTTTCCCTTCTTCTGAGACCCCTATAATTCAAATGTTGGTGCGTTTAATGTTGTCCCAGAGGTCTCTGAGACTGTCCTCAATTGTTTGCATTCTTTTCCCTTTATTCTGATCTGCAGTATGTATTTCCACTATTTTATCCTCCAGGCCACTTATCTGTTCTTCTGCCTCAGGTATTCTGCTGTTGATTCCTTCTAGAGAATTTTAAATTTCATTTATTGTGTTGTTCATCATTGCTCTTTAGTAGTTCTAGGTCCTTGTTAAGCATTTCTTGTATTTTCTCATTTCTATTTCCAGGATTTTGGATCATCTTTACTATCATTACTCTGAATTATTTTTTACGTAGACAATTTCCTCCTCATTTGTTTGGTCTGGTGGGTTTTTACCTTGCTCTTTCATCTGCTGTGTGTTTCTCTGTCTTCTCCTTTTGCTTAACTTACTGTTTTGGGGATCTCCTGTTTGCAGACTGCAGGTTCATAGCTCCCGTTTTTTGTGGTGTCAGCCCCAGTGGCTAAGGTTGGTTCAGTGGGTTGTGTAGGCTTCCTGGTGGAGGGGACTGGTGCCTTTGTTCTGGTGGAAGAAGCTGGATCTTGTCTTTCTGGTTGGCAGGACCACATCCGTTGGTGTGTTTTAGGGTGTCTGTGACCTTATTATTATTTTAGGCAGCCTCTCTGCTAATGGGTGGGGTTGTGTTCCTGTCTTGCTTGCTAGTTGTTTGGCATAGGGTATTCAGCACTGTAGCTTGCTGGTTGTTGGGTGGAGCTGGGTCTTAGCATTGAGATGGAGATCTCTGGGAGAGCTTTCACCATTTGAATTTACGTGGAGCCATGAGATCTCTGGTGGACCAGTATCCTGAACTCGGCTCTCACACCTCAGAGGCAGAGGCCTGACACCCGGCTGGATCACAAAGACCCTGTTAGCCTCACGGCTCAGAAGAAAAGGGAGAGGGAAGGAAGGAAGGATGGAAGGAAGGAAGGAAGGAAGAAAAGAAAGGAATGAAACGTTATTAAGATAAAGAATTAAAAAAATATTAAAAATGAAAAAATTAAAAGTAATTAAAAAATAAAAAGAAGAATGGAAGAAAGACTTCACACAGTTCCTGGCATTCAGCTTTGGATTTGGCCCTGCCTCTGCGTGTAGGTTGCCTGAGGGCATCTCTTCTTTGCTCAGACAGGATGGGGTTAAAGTAATAGCTGATTAGGGGGCTCTGGCTCACTCAGGCCGAGGAGAGGGGGTGGTACGTAATGCGGGGCGAGCCTGCAGTGGGAGAGGCTGACGTGACATTGCAACAGCCTGAGATGCGCCATGTGTTCTCCTGGTGAAGTTGTCCCTGGATCACAGGACCCTGGCAATGGTGGGCTGCATAGGCTCCTGGGAGGGGAGGTGTGGAGAGTGACCCGTACTTGCACACAGGATTCTTGGTGGCTGCAGCAGCAGCCTTAGCGTCTCATGCCCAACACTGGTGTCCGTGCTGATAACCGTGGCTCACACCCGTCTTGGGCGCTTGTTTAGGTGGTGCTCGGAATCCCCTCTCCTCTCACACCCTGAAACAATGGTCTCTTGCCTCTTAGGCAGATCGAGACTTTTTCCGGACTCCCTCCCGGCTAGCTGTGATGCACTAGCCCCTTAAGGCTGTGTTTATGCAGCCCACCCCAGTCCTCTCCCTGGGATCTGACCTCCGAAACCGGAGCCTCAGCTCCCAGCCCCTACCCCCGCAGGCAGGTGAGTAGACAAGCCTCTCAGGCTGGTGAATGCTGGTCAGCACCGATCCTCTGTGAGGGAATCTCTCTGCTTTGTTCTCTGCACCCGTCTTGCTGTGCTCTCCTCTGTGGCTCCAAAGCTTCCCCCCTGCCACCTCCAGTCTCTGCCAGTGAAGGGGCTTCCTAGTGTGTGGAAACTTTCCCTCCTTCACAGCTCCCTCCCAGAAATGCATGTCCGTCCTTATTCTTTTGTCTCTGTTTTTCCTTTTTGCTTTTGCCCTACCCAGGTATGCAGGGAGTTTCTTGCCTTTTGGGAAGTCTGAGGTCTTCTGCCAGCCTTCACTAGGTGATCTGTAGGAGTTGTTCCACATGTAGATGTACATCTGATGTATTTGTGGGGAGGATGGTGATCTCCACGTCTTACTCCTCTGCCATCTTGAAGGTCTTTCCATGTTATTATTTTGATAAACACAGTAAAAGCTATGCTTTGTTTAATGTCTACTATGTTTCATGGTTACTTTTCCCAGTAACCCCACAGCAAAATGGAAAACATTATACCCCGCAAAATAGTATTTCCATTTTCATTGATGAGGAAATTGAGGTGCAGTGAGGGGAGGACATGGGCTGAGCTCACATAACTGTCAAGGTGCAGGTCTGTGTATAAATTCACATCTGTCTGATTCTGAGGCTGTGGTTTCCACTAGGCTACTTGCCATTCTCTGCTCAAAAATTTCTATAATGCTTCTCTAAAACTACATGCCCTTCTAGGACAGGAACTAATCATTAACTGTCTAGGCTGTGAGCGTCTAGCGAGGTCTTGTTATTAGGAGTGAAGTGGGTAGAGCAACAACATACCATTCCTTAGAGCTTGTTAGCTATGCTGAATCCCAGGCTCCAACTGAACCCTACTGAATCAGAATCTACATTTTAACAAGATCCCTCAAGTGATTTGTAAACACATTGTAAACACATGTCTCATACATCAGAGAAGCACTGATCACTAGGCACCAGCATTGATTTACCAAGAAGAACAAGTCACATTACTCTACCCTCAGCTCCTTCTTTTATGGGATTATCAAAGACATTGTTTAAGGAGGCAAAGGAGATTCTAGTGTTGAATTGTATACATATATCACGACATACTCTAATAATTCAAGGCATTTTAATTCAAAGCAATCATGACAGCTTGTAATCACGTGTTTTGAGAATGATTACTTGTTTACGACTAGGTGGCTGAACTAGGCTGAATGTTCTAACAGTCAGGATCCCTGTGTGCCCTCTTCACCATTGTCTCCCCAGCACCAAGCCCAGGATGTAATAGAGATTCAACATACATATGCTAAATAAATGAATGCATTATTGACTAATGACCCTGGGAACAAAAGTTGGTCAAAATATGGGGGTTACTGATAAGAATATTTTAATTAAGGGATGAGAATTCAAAACAGGGATTCTAGTGCTGTGTTATAGGCCTCTGTCTACATTTATGTGATCACTTCATCGAAGACATTGCAATCATGTTTCTTTTAAGTTTGTGGATAAGTCTAACCTGGGGAAAGGTTGAACATGTTGGATGACAGAATAAATACCCAATAAGATATTTAAATACTGGAGTCAAAAAGAATAAAATACCTGAGAACAAACCTACCTAAGGAAGCAAAAGACTTGTACTCTGAAAACTGTTAAGGTGCTGATGAAAGAAATTGAAGATGACACAAACAGGTGGGAAGATACACCATGTTCTTGGATTAGGAGAATCAACATTGTCAAAATGGCTGTAGTACCCAAGGCAGTCTACAGATTCAATCCAATCCCTATCAAATTACCAGTGCCATTTTTAAAAGAACTAGAACAAAAAGTTTTAACATTTGTATGGAAACAAAGAAGACCCCGAATAGCAAAAGCAATCCTGAGAAAGAAAAACAGAGCTGGAGGAAACATGCTCCCTGACTTCAGACTATACTACAAAGCTACAGTAATCAAAACAGTATGGTACTGGCACAAAAACAGAAATACAGATCAATGAAACAGGTTAGAAAGCCTGGAAATAAACCCACACACCTATGGTTAATTAATCTATGACCAAGGAGGCAAGAATATACAATGGAGAAAATGCAGTCTGTTCAATATGTGGTGCTGGAAAAACTGGACAACTACATGTAAAAGAATGAAAACTAGAATATTCTCTAACACCATACCCAAAAATAAACCCAAAATGGATTAAAGACCTAAATGTAGGACCAGATACTATAAAACTCCTAGAGGAAAACATAGGCAGAACACTCTTTGACATAAATTACAGCAATATCTTTTTGGATCCATCTACTAGAGTAATGAAAAAAAAAACAAAAATAAACAAATGGGACCTAATGAAACTTAAACGTTTTTGCACAGCAAGGAAACTATAAACAAAACTAAAAGACAACATGCAGAATGGGAGAAAATATTTGCAAATGAAGCAACTGACAAGGGATTAAACTCCAAAATATACAAACAGCTCTTGCAGCTCAATATCAAAAAAACAAACAACCCAATCCAATCCAAAAAAAAAAAAAAGGGCAGAAGCTCTAAATAGACATTTTCCCGAAGAAGACATACAGATAGCCAAAAAGCACATGAAAATATGCTCAACACCACTAATTATTAGATAAATGCAAATCAAACAAAAGTCTTCAAACAATAAATGTTGGAGAGGGTGTGGAGAAAAGCAAACCCTCCTACACTGTTGTTGGAAATGTAAATTGGTACAACCACTGTGGAGAACATTATGGAGGTTTCTTAAAAAAATAAAAGTAAAACTACCATATGATCCAGCAATCCCAATTCTGGGCATATATCCACAGAAAACCATACTTCAAAAAGATACATGCACCCCGATGTTCATTGTAGCACTATTTACAATGGCCAAGACATGGAAGCAGCCTAAATGTCCATTGACAGAGGAATGGATTAAAAAGGAGGTGGGGTATATATACAATGGAATATTACTCAGCCATAAAAAAGAATGAAATAATGTCTTTTGCAGTAACATGGATGGACCTAGAGATTATCATTCTAAGTGAAGTAAGTTAGACAGAAAAAGACAATTATCGTATGGTATCACTTATATGTGAAATCTAAAAAATGATACAAATGAACTTATTTACAAAACAGAAGCACACTACAGACTTTGAAAACAAATTTTTGGTTACCAAAGGGGAAAGGTGCAGGGGAGAAATAAATTAGGAGTTTGAAATTAACATATACACACTACTACATATAAAACTGATAATCAACAAAGACCAACTGAATAGCACGGGGAACTCTAGACAATATTGTGTAATAACCTATATGGGAAAATAATCTGAAAAAGAATGGATAAATATATATGTATAACTGAATCAATCTGCTGTATACCTGAAATTAATACAACATTGTAAATCAACTATATAAAATATAAAATTAAAATTAAATTTAAAAAAGCCCAGAATGTGCTTTGAATATCATAAAATGAAATTTAATGAAACTAAATATAATAACATGTCTTTGGGCTCAAAAGGTCAGTGAAAGAAATGGAGTTGTGGCTTAAGGAAAATAAATGAAAAGACAGTTATACTTGGTTCAATATCATTCAAAAGAGTACCATTACTACCCATAAAATTATAGAAGTTAAGGATGAAATAGAGAAGAGGAACATTCAAGATGAAGAAGGTTGTAGTTGCCTTATCTCAAGGCTCAGTAAACTTTTCTGAAAAGAGCCAGATAGTAAATATTCTCAGCTTTGTGGGCCATAAACTCTGTTACAACTACTTAATTCTGCTATTGTAGCAAAATAGTTGTCATAAGGAATATTTTAAAAAATGAGTGACTATGTTATAGTAAACATTTTTATGGACACTGAAATTTTAATTAAATATAATTTTCATAAAATATTATTTCCTTGATTTTTTTTTCAACCACTGAGAATGTAAAAACCATTCTTGATCATGGGCCGTACATAAAGAGGTGGTTGGCCAAAGCTGGTCCATAGGCCAAAGTTTGGCAAACTCTGCTCTATTCTATTGTTGTCCCACCCCACTAAGAGGTTAGTTCTGGTACCTCCCTTTTAGACAGAGGTGGATACATTGTTAGGCCTTCTAATGGGAATGAATACCATGCAGATAAGACTGAAAAGCGTTGTTGCATGAAGAAAAGCAAAATGAAAATGGGATGCTTAGTCTGGAAAAGGGCATTGGACAGCATGGTTGCTACCTTCCAATATTTGGAAGTAAATTATAGAAAAATATGAAATGGATTTAGAGAGGTAGTGTATCATTGCATCTTAAGGTATGGATTTGAGATTCATAAAGGCTTAGTTTCAAGTTCTAGCTCTGCCATATTACATGTATGCTATTTTTGAACAATATCATAAATAATGTCCTGTCTCATTTGCCTATTTATAAAATAAATTATAATACCTACTGACTGAATTAGAACTTGTTATGTTAAAACTACTCCAAAACTTGGTGGCTTCAAACTGCAACATTTTATTATTCCTCTCAAGTCTGTGGGTAAACCTGGCAATTCCTCTGCTGTTTTTTCCTGGGCTCATTCACATGGCTGCATTTAGCCAAAGCATCAGCTGGGCTGGAAGGTCTCAAATGGACTTACTGACACATCTGATAATTGGTGTTGATGATCAGCTGAGGTTCCTGGGATCTTCATATGGCCTCTCATCCTCCAGGAAATCTCGATTGGCTTCCTTGTTTGATAGCCTCAGGGCAGCATTCCAAGAGAACAAAGGAAGATCCTTCAGGGATTTTTGAGACCTAGAATACAAAGCATCCACAGTGTCGCTCCCACTGCGTTATATTTTTCAGTGTGAGATATGAGACTATTCCAGATTTAAGATGGTGAGGAAAAAGTCTCCACCTCTGCATGGAAAGGGCAGAAAAGTCAAATTGCAAGGGGTGTGGTCATAGGGATTGGTTATTAAATGTGGCCATTGAACAATCTACCATGCCTACTTAAGGGGGTATTGTGAGAGGTAAACAAGGTAACATTCGTAGAGCACTAAGCATAGCCCCCAACCCATAGTAATTGCTTAATAAATGGTAGCTTTATCATTCTGGATCAGATAGATTTTTAGATGAAGAGGGGAAGGAAGAACACAGAGTCAGAGGTGTCTCAGGTTAGAATGAGCTACCTCAGGGTGGAGTGCCTTTGCCATCATGGCAAGTATTGAAACTGGATGGATTAAAGAAGACAGAACAATACTGGATGTGTAGCTAGATGAGGGGGCATCCAAGATTCATTCAATCTTTGAAATTCTTAATTGAATTTCTCTTCCGTTCATTGTATGATCAATATCAGTGGGGTACAGTTTAAGGCGAACTTCGTGATATGTATGAAGAAATACATATCAATTGTGTTGCTGGTTTTTAAATTAAGTTTATAATATGATAATGGGGAACAATTATGAACTTAATCTGAAGCTAATTGTGAGACATTCGGCCTTTAAAAATAATAAAGTGTTGTGCTGAGCTCCTTTGGTTTGTATTACCTATTTTCCATTATAAATTTCCAGAGAGAATAAGAGAGGATACTCTCTGTACAGTTTGTTCCACCATCATTTGGATTAAAAGATAAAGCAGAGAAACGTTTTGGAGAATATCTGGTACTTGAGAGAACAACTTTATCTAAAATGTGAGAAAGAGAAATAGAGCAAAAAACCAAGTCCCCCTCTTCATCCTCTTTAGAGACAGCTCCCCACTGCTGAGATGAGAAGAGGGAGATTTCTCTGACAAACAAGGCAATTACGAAGAAACATCTGAATCATTCAACCCCATAATGAATATGGAAGAATGCAGAAAACAGGGCCAGGTGGATGTCTTATTAGCATGGCCATGCCTACTTTAAGGCATTTGGGTGAATAGATTCCTTAGCATTTTTTACTGTTTTTTACATTTGCTTTTGAAAGCCTGAGTCCACACAGGAAAACATTATTAAATAACAGGCAGATGTCAACTTCAGCCTCTTACTACAGAAATAAGTAAAATAAATAAAATTGTGTTCTTTTCGGTGTAAAACACTTTGCATAATGTACTGGATATTTTTGTTTGTTCCTTTAGGTCCGTTCTCTACCTTTTTTTTGGCAGAAGGAAGGTAGTCCGTGCAAACTATAACAATAGATTCCCTTTTCCTCTGGCTTCCAGGTAGGTTTAGCCAGAGGAATACAAGCAGGAAACTGAAGGGAGGGAGGAGAGTGACTGTCCCTGCTTCCACTCCCCCTGCTGGTACTAACCTGGAGGCCCTCCAGTATCTCTTGTGATTTCCCAATACCCATCTCACACCTTGGCAAATCATTTCTTACTAAACATTCTTCAAATTACTTAATTTTAACATGCCATCTCTTTTCTGCTGATATGCATAGAGATCCTAAAATATCTTATGGTCTATCCAAAACTAAAAATAATTTGTGGCAACAGACAGAAACTATAAGGGAATCACCTGCTATAGCTAATATTGAACGCTACAAACATCCGATTGAAATATTTTCTCTTATTTCTTAAAAAAAAATTGATTGAGTGCCTCCTCACTGCTCAAAAGACTGAGGCAAACTAGAGTCTGTGCAAGCATTTCACCGTCTAGATGTGTAGGTAGTCATCAATCAATTAACCATACAAAAATATATGATTTAAACTGTGGTAAATGCCATGTGGAAAAGGCATGCTGTAGTATGAAAATGTGTAAGAGAGGTTCTTGGTACTCTGAGTGACGGAAGTTTAGCCTGCACAAAACTTATTTTTATGGAGATACAATGGGACTGTAGATATTAACTAGGTGTGGAGGTCTGGAAAGAAAATATCTGGCAGGGAAAAGATGTGCAAAGATCTTATAACAGAGGGTAAAGGACACAGCCTAAGGACTAAGGCTAGTGAAGCCAGAGTTATGAAGGCAAGTGAGAGCATTCCTTGTGTTGACCGAGACTAATAGGGTAGTTAGGGACAAACCATAGAGGACCTCGGGAATCATACTGAGGGTTTTGGTTTATATCCAGAGAACAATGGAAAGCCATGTTTAAATATGTCTTGAAAAGATCTCTGGATAAAATGTGGAGAGCAACTGGAATTAGGAACCTAATGCAATAGTCCAGGTGAGAAATGATGACAGCTTAAACAAGAAAAAAAAAAGATGAAAAAGATAAAGAGCAAAGTGAAAATGATAGATTTGAGAAGTATTTAGAAGTAAAGCTGGTAAGTAGTAATGAAGGATTGAATCTGGAACAGTAAGAAAAAGGTAGGTGCCCAGAAATGTCCTTAAGTGCCTGGTTGGCTGATCCAAAAGTATGGTTGTGTCAAGAAGGACCAGCCTGGGTTTAGAGGAGGTCAGATGTTGACTTTTAGATATTGTTGAATTTGAAGTGCTTTTGCAATATCCAAGTGAGATGATAGGAAGTTAGTTCTGGATAGAGACCTGAAGCTCAAATGAGAGCTCTGGGTTGGATATAAAAGCTCAGAATCCATCTGTATGCGGGAAGTCATCAAATCCAGGTGCATAACTTAGATACCCTAGGACAAAATTAGAGAGTGAGACAAGGACAAAACCCTGAGGAGTTCCAACAGAAGGTGGCTGAGTAAATAAATAAAGCATGCAAATAAGACTAAAAAGGGGAATTCGGAGGTGTAGCAGAAAAACCGGCAGTAGCATCATCGAGGCAAAGAAAAGAGAATCGTCAGCAGTGATTAGTGTGTGCCAGAGCCAAGCAAAAAGATAAATAAATAAACAAATAAATAAATTCTATTTAACAATATTATGTAATTGATAATGGGACAGAAATCAGATTGAAATAACTGAAGGGTGAGAATATGTAGACTATAAATACAGGAAATGGGTTTAATGGCTTTGGCTATAAAAGGAAGAAATCAGGATTGGATGAAGAGTGTGGTTGAGGGACAATTATTTTTGAAGATGAAAAAAACTTTAGCATCTTTAAATGTGAATGAGAAGAACATAGGGAAAGAGAAAAGGGTTGAATATACAGAAAAATTGGTAACATAAAATTCATAGAAGGCAAATGTGACAATATCTGAAATAGAAGTATCATCAGATATATAATATAATGAAGAAGTAGACTCTATGTCAGAATAAGTTTTAGACATAAAAATAGGTAGTGATGGAACAAAAATAAATGGAGATCTTGGAAATGAAAAACATCGCAGCTATAAAATAATAAATGTCTGAAAAGTGGACTTGATTCAGCTAAGTAGTGAATTAATGGTCTGAAAGATGGAGTTAAGGATTCTCCCAGAAAGCAGTACAAAGGAAAAAAGTGGAAAGTATGGAAGAAAAGTTAGGAGCTATGGAGGATAGATCCAGAATTTCTTCACGTCTATTTGGAATTCCAAATATAGAGGATAGAAAAAATGGAGGAGAATCAATATTTGAAGAAACAATGGCTGGGAATTTTCAAGAACTTATGAAAGACATGAGTCTATGGACTGAAAGATCCCAGTATTTCAAATAGTGCTGAACAAGTACACACACACTTCACAATGAAATTTTGAAATATTAAGGGCACTTAGTAAATTGTAAAAACTCTACCAGAGAGATTATCAACAAAAGAATACAAATTATAATCATCTATCCCTAAGCTTGATTCTGAGAAAAAGAAGGAAGCAAATGAAGTTCCTGTCCTCTTAGTCTTTACCAGCTTTAGGAGATACTGACAAATTCATAAAAAAGAACAATGCATTAAACTGTGATAAGTGATGGCCAAAAGATACAAGCACAGGATATGGAAGTATAATTTACACAGTGCTGTAAATTGTAGAAAGTTGTTTTCACACATTCATAAATGGTTACTGAGGGCTTCTCATGTTCAAAATATTGCATGTGACCCTCCAGGGTAAATGACAAGAATGAAGAATGATGCTTTCTGCCCTCATGAAAATATAGCCTAGCATGTTTTTATTGTACAGTACCCGGCAAGCTGTAGGATGTCTGTAAGAACATAGTTAATGACTTTGATGTGTAGAAAATTAAGCCACCACTCAATGTTTATAAGCCAGGTAAAGGAGAAAATGGGAAAATGACTCAGCTTGGATCACTGCCATCTTTAAACACTTAGACTTGGAGATTGGTCGACCGCATTCTAAGCATCCTTGATTCACTTTCCTGAAAACTTACGTGAAAGTCACCCTCCCAGATGTGGTGTGGCCATCTCAGTGGTTGTGCCAGTTGTGTGCAATATTTACATGAGCCTACCACAATACATCACCCCAAAATTATTCAGTAAGTAGTTTTCAGCTCAAATTACATAACTGAAAACACAATGCATTGAGTAGTTCATTTATGTTGTTTCTTTCAAAGAACTTTGACATTACAGAAGTTTACCTTCTAGACAACAAAAAGCATACATCTGTTTATACTGGTGTTGGTCTTTCATAAATATAACAAATACTATTTTTGAGCATCCGTTGCATACAAATAACACCATCTGTACATCATATGTATTGAGTCATATGCATATGTGTCATATTGCATATTATATACATTATTATGTGATTCAATCGTCACTACTCAATTTTGGCAGAGCTAGAATCCAATCCAACTTGGTCATCAAGATTCCTGTTTTTATATACATTCTACTGTGTTCCCAACTGTGCACTTTTTGAAGATCTTTTACACTCAATGTCTAATAATATGCATGAAAATGTTATTAACTTCATTTTACCAAAGTAATAAAGTTGAGAATTAGCCTTTAATACCAGTTATTTACTATTTTGATTTTTTCTTTTGTTTTTGTTGTTTGATTTTTTTCAAGGCCATTTACTTTAGTTCTTGTACTCTTCACTTTCTTAGGTATTATGGAGATAAAAATTAGATAATGTTCCCATTCATAATTATTTAAATAAGTATATTAAATATGCAAATTATAAATAAATATTTTATACCTATTTGTTTGAGAAAAGATGGAAACATCTATCTATCTATCTATCTACCTAGCCATCCAGATCTATCTATTGTATATATGCTGTTCAGTATCTCTGGGGTCGCCCAAAAATTGCATTCTTTGAGAAAAAGAATGAGTTTGCAAGTCAACTGTTTTCACTATAGCTAGCGATGATATAAGCAGTTACAAACAAAATTAAAAGACTGGGCTCTGAGAGGGCTTAAACATGGCTCAAAACTGTTAGTTTCCTTCCAGGTATCTTTAAAAGGGCAATAACATCATTGTGTTTCATGCAATGACATTTAGGTCCTTTTCTCCATCTGGAAGAGATTCTGTCCTAAGGCCTCGAAAACAGCAACATGGAAAAGGTTGCATAGCCACACTTTTCGCTGCCCGCTGTGGACAGGCACTGTACTTTTCCTGTTCTCTCCAGAAGGGCTTCCTCCTTCTCTTCCTTTGACAGTGATTGACAGCTACAACAAATTGTTGTGTTAAAGTTCTCGCAAGTCAATTATGAAAATGATGTGCACTTGCTTAAAGATGATTGTAAATTGCTTCTGGCTGATCAGAATAATGAGTTGTGGTGATACTAATCAACATTCAGCATATATAGTACCTTGTTCCTGCCATCATGTTTGCAGCTGCAACTAGTTCACTCAAATGAGAGTGTTTTCATATGTCTCATGTTTTGAGGCAGGATGCTCACAATGGAGACATTATTGAAGGAGGGAAGGGTTGGCCTCAAGGAGAGACAGTGAAACAAAGCAACACTCATTTTACATCAGTTGTATATGTTTATCAGTCCCTTATGACTCGGTTGAGGGAAGCAAAGAGGAAGCCAGCATTAGCTAGAGCCGGATCTTTTTCATATGTGTAGAGCATTTTATTATTGCATTTTCATGGAAGCACTGTGAAGGGGCTGTTGTTAGCCCCATGTAATAGATGAACACACTGACACTAGGAAATTACCCAGCATTGCACAGGCAGTGGTACGATTCTAATTTTGTTTAATTAGTCTTAAAGGTTAGTCTGTCCCAGTGTTGCCAAAATACTGTCTACAGACCTCCTGCTTTAGGCCTTCCTTTGTTTACCTGTTTACGGCTCAGCTTCCCAGGCCCCACCCCCACAGATACTCATTAAGAATCCCTGGTGAGTGAGATAGGTCCCAAGGATGTACAGTTTTAACAATCAATTACAGGTTGTATTCATGCACACAGAAGTTTGATATCAACTGCACCTCGCCTTGACTATTCCTTCTTTCTCTTGAAATTCTATAAGACACCCTGCAGGTGTTTAAATTCATCACAAAGAGTTACTAATTTGGCTTTTATTCACTGTATCTCAGAAGTTCTGTTTTGCTTTTCCTTCAGAGATGAGAGAACTACCATTTCAGTTTATTTTTTATTTTTTTTTTTAAAGTTAATTTTTTTTTTTTTTTAATTAATTCATTTATTTATTTATATTTTGGGCTGTGTAGGGTCTTCGTTTCTGTGCGAGGGCTTTCTCTAGTTGCGGCGAGCGGGGGCCACTCTTCATCGCCGTGCACGGGCCTCTCACTGTCGTGGCCTCTCTTGTTGCGGAGCACAGGCTCCAGACACACAGGCTCAGTAGTTGTGGCTCACGGGCCCAGTCGCTCCGTGGCATGTGGGATCTTCCCAGACCAGGGCTCGAACCCATGTCCCCTGCATTGGCAGGCAGATTCTCAACCACTGTGCCACCAGGGAAGCCCCCATTTCAGTTTATTGATTCATAACTTGGAACTTCCCTAGCCTGTCCTCTCTCCTGCATAATTGCTCTGTATATCAGACTGATTCCTTTTATTCAAATAGTTTAGGTGAGGCTCAGGACAAGAGAAGATGAAATGACATAAGCCACAATGTCATATAGTGCAGTGTACCTTGTCCAGAACGGTATGGGGGAGGAATGTAGGACTAGAGGTCACAGAATGGATTCTAACTGTGGACATTTCTTTCTCACTAACTCACTCTAAGACTTTGCTGTCACTCTATCCCTTCGAATCATATTTTCCCTAATAATAATAGGAAATATAATTAACTGAGATCACAAAACTAACTTCTTTTCCTATCGAAAATAAGGAATTGGCTTGCAAAAGCCAATTCAAAAATAGTTTTGCTGTTCCTCAAAATGTTAAACATAGAGTTGCTAGGCAATTAAACTCCAAGGTATGTACCCAAGAGAAATTAAAAAAAATATGTCCGCTCAAAAACTTGGACACATTATTCATTATATCCCCCCCCCAAAAAAATGGAAACAACCCCAAATGTCCATCAACTGATTAAGGGATAAATGACATGTGGTCTATCCATACAATGGGAATACTTGGCAACAAAAAATAATATAGTGTGGGTACATGATACAAAAGGGATGTACCTTGACAATATTATGCTAAGTGAAATAAGTCACTTAAAAAACACCATATATTGTATGATTTCATTTATATGAAAAGTCCAGTTCATAGACAGAAAGTAGATTAGTCATTGTCTAGTGGGTAGTTGGAAGGTAGAGTAACTGCTAATGGGTATGTGTTTTCTTCCTTTGTGGGGGAGGGTGATGTAAATGTTCTAAAGTTGACGGTGGTGATGGTTGAACAACTCTGAATATACTAACACTATTTAATTGCACTCTTTAAGGGAGTGAATTGTTTAGTATGTTAACTGAACCCCAATGAAGCCACTACAAAAAATGAGGTATTAGAAAGTAATAAATTATACAGGATTGTGTCCAAGTTGTGTTTACTCACAGCAGTTTCTCGCAGTATTAGTAAGCTCTTTTATTATTTTTAGAATAGAAATTCTTTAGTACTGGAGCAACTTTCAGTCTTTCTGAATGCTGAGGTAATTGAGAAGTTTGGGGATTAAGATGTGTGCTAATAAAAAGATTAGAGCCATTAGATGGGGTGTTAGAATCTAGATCCACCTACCAGTACTATTCTGATGGAAATCAGTTCTTGAATGTCACAGTAAAGGAAAATGAAGAAGGGAAATCTGGCAAGGTACACACTGGATGGATTGAAGAAGCAGTGTCTTAGCACCAAGGAGAAAGCTTCCACATCAGTTGCAGAGACCCAGTCATTGAATGAGAAGTTTCTGTCCATGTCCCTGAAATGGATTTTCTCCCAAAAATCTATTCTGGGATTTGGAACAAACCAGACATCACAATAATCTCATCTTCAGTGCAAGTACAGAGCTTCAGTACAAAGGGAGAGGGCTAAATACCATCTTTGATTTAATTCCAGGCTTTAGGCTCTAATTTTATGGCATTGATATCTCACGAATTATCTGTTCCTCTGCCAAGCTCAACAGGGATGAGCAGCCGTACTCTGGGAATATGAGTTTGATGGTTGGGTTGCATGAACCCTGCAAGCCTGGAATGTTTTGTCTCTTTCTGTTTGCAAGCTCTTTAATGGCTTCTGACTCTGTGACACTGCCCAAATCCACATGGCAGGACTAAAATCATTTCTCGTAAATCTCATCAACTTCTGGGACACTCCTGCAAATTTCCTTACATTTAATCTCTAGCATTAAACTTAAGAAATATTTTTTATCCAGCCTCTACTCTTGTTATAAAATGATGCTGTTGTTGAAAGCTATAAGAAATGTTAGAGATTAAGGTAGCACAATACTAGACATTTCTTTGCTATTTCATTGAATGCCTTCAGTATAAGTACATGGTAGGTGTTATACCACCTATTTTTGAGATAAGGAAGCTAAACTTTTTTTTTTTTTTTTT